>NW_015151242.1:104842-113993 GCF_000732505.1 Cyprinodon variegatus | reverse complement strand
ATATGAGAGCCTTCTAGTAGTGTATATGAGAGCTTTCTAATAGTGTATATGAGAGCTTTCTAATAGTGTATATGAGAGCTTTTTAATAGTGTATATGGAAGGTTTCTAGTAGGGTGTATGAAAGGTAAAGCTTTTCACCAGTTTATATGAACAGTTCTCACTACTTTGTATGAGAGCTTTTAAGTAGATTATATAAGAGGTAAATGTTTTCACTAGTTTATGTGAGAGCTTTTTACTAGTGTTTGTGTGAGGTTTTCAGTATATTATATGGAAGAGTGTAATTTAATATGTGTATATGCAAGTTAATTCTGATTTATGTCCCTGGGGGCACCTCATAAAGGAGTGCTGTTGCACAATGTTACTAATTTCACTCTTCATCTATGTGTATTTTCATATGGGATGCTTTAGTGCTGTTATCTTTAGCACAGCATAGCTGGTTTAATGGTGGCTATAGCAGTCAAACATTACATGCTGTTACAATCATATATAACATTTTCTGAAAAGTGCTTTAAATCAGTCATACCTGTGCACCTGGAGAATAAATAACCAATATACAGCTGTGGTTATTTTTACAGTAATGGATATTTGAAAATAGCAGCAACATGAGAGATGTGCAAAATGACAGCAGCATATTATTTAACTGACTAAGGTTTATATCATTACACTTGCTTTTATTTGTTCATGCTCCCATGCACCTTTATTTCACTCTGGATTCTAATGAGTCTTTGTTCATCGTTGTGTACCATAAAAATGAAAAAAAGTATAGAAAGAGTTTTGAAAACAGCGTTTAAAGCCGCCGAAGGCTAGACCTGTTTGAATTTACAGCCAGAACTCTTCTGGTCTCCTTATTTTCCCGAACTTCAAAGGATCCAATCCAGGTAGATCGCTTCCTTGAAGATGCAGCCCATAAATTCGAACAAAGCCATTGACTCAAAGGCAATCCCTCATACTAAGCAATCTTGTGTCAACAATGGAGAGGAAAACACTTTGGTCTCTATTTCTTGATTGGCACTCTGTTAGCCCATCTATCTGTGGGTAAAAACCAGAGGAAAACCTGAACGAAACACAAAAGGAGAGAACAAAACCTTGTGCAAAAACATTAGATGAATTGCAGACCCCTGTCAGAGACTATATCTGTAGGTAACCCATGTAATGTTCTAAAATATATTTGTGGTACTACACCTGAAGGTAACTGTGGTACCTGGGGCTCGGACTTTAAAACCAGGTTAGTGACTCACACACTCGTAATCGTCCTCTGTCAGATTTACTTGGCCACTAACTTGAGTTTTTCTGTCTGCAGAGATTTTTGCCTTTTTTGTCCTAGCTGCTGAGTCACAGATTCAACGAATTCACAATAAACATTGTAAATCACATCAGTCTGTCTGCCTGAAATTCTGTGTCCAAAATTTGGAGTTTTGACAGTTATTGGATATGTATAAAGAATTAAATTCTCCATTACGTTGTATGACGGCTAACATTACATAAAAGGAGTTATCATAGCACATCCTAGTAACCTGATAACTCCTGCACACCGACAAAGTAACCTCACAGGCCAAAATCTCACCAATAATTTAGGCAGTTGGGAACTTCTTACAAAGTGGTAGATGAAACATCTTTGAGAATTGGTCTACAATGGTGGCAGTGACTGTGTAATCATTAGAGGGGGGCAAACATGTGATGAAGTCTGATTGGTGGGTGCAAAGAACAAAGACGTGATGCAACAGGGAGAGTAGGGGTGTAAACAATAATCGTTTTGTATCATGATCATCTGGTCTGGGGAGAAGCTAAGAAAAGAGATGGAGCTGAAGTGAAACTCACACTTTCCCGCTTTGACAAACCAGTGATTCTTTAACAACTGGAGAACAACTAAAATGACATTTTGCCTGGGATTTTTGACACCTTTAGAGTAAATAAGGATTTCATCAAGATAGACAAACACCTACAGTTGTGGTCAAAAGTGTACCTACACTTGTAAAAAATCATAATGTTATGGCTGTCTTGAGTCTTCAATAAGTTCTACAACTCTTATTTTTCTGTGATAGAGTGATCGGAACACATACATGTTTGTCACAAAAAACAGTCATAAAATTTGGTTCTTTCATAAATTTATTATGGGTCTGCTGAAAATGTCACCAAATCTGCTGGGTCAAAAATATACATACAGCAACATTAGTATTTGGTTACATGTCCCTTGGCCATTTTCACGGCAACTAGGCGCTTTTGGTAGCCATCCACAAGGTCCTGGCAAGCTTCAGGTCGAATGTTTGACCACTCTTCTTGACAGAATTGGTGCAGTTCAGCTAAATGTGATGGTTTTCTTGCATGAACCTGTTTCTTTAGCACTGTCCACATGTTCTCAATGGGGTTTAAGTCAGGACTTTGGGAAGGCCATTCTAAAACCTTAATTCTAGCCTGGTTTAGCCATTCCTTTACCACTTTTGATGTGTGTTTTGGGTCATTGTCTTGTTGGAACACCCAACTGCGCCCAAGACCCAACCTTCGGGCTGATGGTTTTAAGTTTTCCTGCAGAATTTGGAGGTAATCCTCCTTCTTCATTATCCCATTTACTTTCTGCAAAGAACCAGTTCCACTGGCAGCAAAACATCCCCAGAGCATAATACTACCACCACCATGCTTGACAGTAGGCATGGTGTTCCTGGGATTAAAGGCCTCACATTTTCTCCTCCAAACATATTGCTGGGTGTTGTGGCCAAACAGCTCAATTTTTGTTTCGTCTGACCAGAGAACTTTCCTCCAGAAGGTTTTATCTTTGTCCATGTGATCAGCAGCAAACTTCAGCCGAGTCTTAAGGTGCCTTTTCTGGAGCAAGGGCTTCTTTCTTGCACGGCAGCCTCTCAGTCCATGCCGATGTAAAACACGCTTGACTGTGGAGACTGACACCTGTGTTCCATCAGCTTCCAAATCCTTGCAGACCTGCTTCTTGGTGATTCTTGGTTGACTCTTGACCATCCTGACCAATCTCCTCTCGGCAGCATGTGATAGCTTGCGTTTTCTTCCTGATCGTGGCAGTGACACAACTGTTCCATGCACTTTATACTTGCGTATAATTGTCTGCACAGTTGCTCTTGGGACCTGTAGCTGCTTTGAAATGGCTCCAAGTGACTTCCCTGACTTGTTCAAGTCAATAATTCGCTTTTTCAGATCCACACTGAGTTCCTTTGACTTTCCCATTGTAGCTTTTGTAGCTGAGTCTAATCACTGGGTCAAATGAGCCCTATTTAAATGGGCTCATGAGAAGTCAAGAGCTGTAGTCAATCAGAATCACTTAGAAGAAGTGAAGAGGCCATGACATGAAGCTAATTTGATTGACACAACTCGCTACATCACCAAAGTTGACAAATTTTGTTGCTGTATGTATATTTTTGACCCAGCAGATTTGGTGACATTTTCAGCAGACCCATAATAAATTTATGGAAGAACCAAATTTTATGAATGTTTTTTGTGACAAACATGTATGTGTTCCGATCACTCTATCACAGAAAAATAAGAGTTGTAGAACTTATTGAAGACTCAAGACAGCCATAACATTATGATTTTTTACAAGTGTAGGTACACTTTTGACCACAACTGTACTGTTCCACCATACCTCAAGATATAACATTGTCCAAGTTCTTGAAAAATGCAAGGCTTTTGTCAAGTTAGATGGCAAGACAAAATATTCATATGTGCTGTGGGAGTATTGAATTCATTCTTCCAGTTGCTCCCCTCTCAAAGGCAAACCAGCTGATAAGCATTGCGTAAATCAAGTTAAGTGAAAAACCTTGCACCCTGGATCTGGTCAAAAGCTGTGTTCTTGAGACGTATTGGGTATTTGTTTTTGACAGTATTGTCATTAGACTCCTATAATCTATACAAGGTCTCATAGATCGATCCTTCTTCCCCACAAAAAATAAGCCCCAGAAGGAGAGGAATTGGGAAAAATAATGCCTGTCCTAAGACAATAATCAATGTATTTCCTTATGGCTAAGGTTTCAGGAGCAGACAACTAATAAAGTGCTCCCTTGGGGAAGGTGCCTGGAACATGATTAATCCCACAATCACAAGGACAATGACAGGGAATAGTTGTGGCTCTGGATTAGTTAAAAACATATTTAAGGTCACGGTAGTCCACAGGTACCTTAGACAGGTCTGGATATTCCTCCTTAACCCAATTTTCTGGAACACGTGAGAAAGGAGCAGCAAACAAACAGGCTTCTGAACTAGAATCCGATTATCTCTCTGCCCTGCCAGTCTATATGTGAGTTATGTTTGCTAGTTCCCAAGATAATTGAGATCTGAGGGGACCAGATAATCATGGTGATATCCTCCATTTGATTTCCACCGATAGTCAGGCTCACTTTCACTGTGATTAGATGCCACTTAACATGATGATCATTTAGAGGCAAAACATTTTGGGATGAGGGTGTGGGATTAAGTTGAATACTGTGACTCAGAGCAAAGGCCTTATCTTTGAGTTGTGTATCAGCTCTGGAGTAGATGAAGACAGCCACCTGATGAGACATGGGGGAGATCATAAAGTTAGCAGGAACGTACAGACTGGATGAGAAGATTGACATCTTGTTTTGGCTCAGTAGAGGTCCTCAGTTCTCTTCAGCCTGATCCTAAATGTGGAGATGAAGGACATTATTGTCAACTTCAGGAAGAACTGGTCTAACCACACTCCACTGCTCATCAACAACTCAGCTGTAGAGGTGACCAGCAGCACCAAATTCCTGGGGATGCTCATCACAGACAACCTCACCTCGACTGTAAACACCACCTCACTGGTCAAACAGGAACAAAAGTGCTTGTACTTCCTGTGGAGGATGAGGAGAGCCTACCTACCCCACCCATCCACACCACCTTCTACAGAAGCACCATAGAGCCATTGTTTTCAATTTTTTTGGAAGGACCATGGAGAGCATCCCTATTAGCTGTCTCACTGTGTAGTGTGGAGGCTGGCTGCAGCCCCGCAGATTAGAAGAAGGTAAAAAGAGTGGTAAGAGCAGCAGAGAAGATCATTGGGGCCTCTTCCCTTCTTAAAAGACATTTCATCCCAGCGCTGCGTGTCCCGAGCCCCCCAATGACCCCTAACACCCCCACCATTGACTGTTCTCCCTGTTCACACCATTCGATGCAGGTCCAGCAGATTCTGAAATAGCTTCCTCCCCACTGCCATCAGACTGCTGAACTGTTGAGAAAATTCTAAATTATGTCACAGACTGCATCACGCTGATAACACAAAACAATGCATTGCACCATATGTATTTAATGCTTTTAACTTCCATATCAATGCCTGCTTTTTTGAACTATAAGTTATTCTCAAAGAAGAATTCCTTCAAACCTACTAATTTAGACATTCTCCAAGGTTCACTAATGGCATCACACACCAATTTAACCAGATCATACAGCTACATTGACTTGACTTAATTGTCTAATCTCTTTCCAAAAGTTCCAGTTGCTGGCTCTGGTGAATCCCTTCTGACCTACGGCAGTTTCATATTATAAGAAACTGCTTGAAACGTCAATCATTGCATCTGGTGGAATTCTGAGTCTTCCGTTTTCTGGTCATTCCACAGAAGGGAGATCCACAAACAGTAACCAGGAAGTTGACCCAGAGTCAGTAATCAGTCAAAACCAGGGCACAGAAACAGAGTCTATGATCAGAAACCAGAAGCCCATGACAGATCAGGAGCAGGGCTATCCAGGTAGCAGAAACAGAGTTGGGATTAGGCAGGCACGCAGCTGGAATGCTAGACTTTTACTCACCAAGGGCTCTCAAATAATCTGGTACAGACTGGTACAGCCAGTGAGCTGTATTTGAAGGCACAAGAACGAGTAAATGGAATAAGCTGATTTCATCTACTGCCAGCAGAGACACGGGTGGAGGTGATGAACCTGATTACAGAAGAACAGCGAGAGAGAATCATATTAGAATTTGATAAAGATTCTTTCTTCCTGCTTTCTCTTCTTATCTCTGGTATTATTTTCAGTCTGATTTAGGTCTTACATATGGTCCTACCTAAATAAAATGGGTTGACTTAAATACCAAGACTCCTATCAAAGCAACAATATAAAAAAAAGAAAAATTTAAACGCAGAAATGGACAACATTCTGTGTCATCTAGTAAAAACTCGTCAGGTACATGTTCAGCAAGAAGCAAAGCAACAAAGGGAGAGAGAGAAACATAAATAAATCAGATTTAATCAAACCAAGATGATTACAATCACAACCAAAATTGTTTCATCCTTAACTTAATTTACAGAAAGTAATTTATGGAGTGAATCTAAAAATATTTTTGTATGACCGACCAGCATGAAGTCAACTTGCTGCACAGTGGTGCAGGACAAAACCAAACTCCTTGTGACCACACCCAGAAAACCTTTAAGTCAATAACAAAAAGCCTCTATTATTCTGTGCTGCTGCAGGAAAAGTCTGCTCAGCAGTCTGAACTCAGATTCAGTGATAGTCATTTTCTCTGCAGTGACAGAAAATTGAGACTCAGGAACCAATCCAGGCTGAGGATGCGTCAGAGGACACATTTACAGAAAATTACAGTTCAATCAGCTGAGATGGGTGGTGGTCTTGGCAGGACACTCTGTGGACTCATCTTTCATCTGGCCATGCTGCCGCTGTGTGTCCAGAGCTCAGCTGTCAGCAGATTCTGTTGTTGTGCAGGTGCATACATAATTAAACCTCTCCCCCTGTCCTCCAGGGACCATTTGAGATAAAGCCATAAACACTGCAGCACATTTTAGAGCCATCCATTACTGCTCAGGCTGCTGCTGCTGCAACGCCATAAACATGTTGTTTTCAGAAGACTTAAACACATGAACTGTTAAATACACAATATATCTAACTTTCTAAGAGGTCTTTTTTGTTCTGCTCAGTAATGGGAAGGTTCTCAGTTTGTAGAGACAGAGACAGAATCTGAAAAATTTAGAGAAAACTTAGCACTCAATATGATGAAACAAGTGAAATACTGTTGCAGAATTTGTATCATTGGTGTTGGTTGTCCTCTCGTCTTTCCTCTGTCTCCGTGTCTGTCTGTCTCCCTCTCCTTCTCCTCCTCTCCCTGTACCTCTGATGCTAAATTTAGACTCCTGCATTGCAGATGTCCCAGAGCCCCGCAGTTCTTGAGGAGCCCTGGCCAAAATGTGGGTTGTCTGTGACTCAGAGCCAGGGGGAGCAGAAACAGAAAGTGATTTTCTAACACATGAAGGGACAGTCACGCCACAATGGCCGTGAGTTGGGAAAAGATTGTACTGAAGCAAAGGATAAGACTGTTTTAACTTTAAAGCACTGCAGTCCTGATCCTTGGGTGGGCGCTATGAGAGCCGTTATGACAGTGTAATATTATGCACAGTTTTATCTACTTGTCATCCAAGTTGATTGATAATTTGACTAATCTTTTGGGTATACCAGTTCAGATAATAAAGCAACAAACTAGAATATGTGTATCGTGTTAATATGTTTCTCATCTTTGCACAAATTACTTAAAATAGTTTCCTTTATTTGTTTATTAAGAAATAATTTACAGATAGAAAATAGAAAGAAACTTGTTTGAAAGAATATATATTTTGCACTCAGTGAGTGCAAAATATATATGCATGTGTTCAGTCTGGTTGCTGGCATTCTTTTCAGACAGAGGTAAAACATTGCAGCTGGATGTTGAAGCCTGTTGAACTGTTTTATTTGGGCCGTCCTCTTCTATTCCTGCTGCAACAGCGGTTGGTTATTAAATATTCATATCTGCAGGCCGCAGGACAACCACAGCAGCAGCACATCCACAAACGAAGGGGAAAATAGAGCTTCTGCTGCCATCTAGCGTTAAAAGTATAGATTGCGGTTTATTTAAAAGACTTGATTTGAAAAGTGTAACCTTATTAGGAACTAAAGAGTTTCCCAAAAACAAACTGATCTCTTTGGTCAGATCTCTGAAAGGAGGTAAAGCACACATTCCTCATTGTCAGTATTCATATTAAATTAATTAAAGTGTTTAGTTAAACCCTTCAACATCTACTGGCCCCACTCTGTGGTTTATACCATGTTGTGACACAACAGCGGTTTTAAAGAAAACACAGTATTTCCTCAAAACTCTGTCCTATTTTATCACTTTTTATTAACCTTCAAACTAAATTTAGCGCCCCATATTTCTATATATATCCTACTCAAACTGGAAACACATTCTACTACTGTATAAAACTGACCCACATAAAAAAGAAACAGCATATTTACCTCCATTCAAAGAGGAGGGTCTTTCCTGGAATCACTGAAACCAACCAACTGGCACAGAGATAATAATTGTTATAATTGTCCCAGAGACTTGGTGAATTACTGATTCCACATATCCACACATTGATTTGCTCTACACATTTAGAAAATACATCTCTGACACGCCAATAATCACCTGGTGATATTGTGATGTAAAGCTGTGTGTGTCATCTGCTTAGTTATGATAACTGTTGTTGTTGGGGCCCCAGAAGTGAGCCTTGAGGAACCCCAAACATTATTTTTCTGCTATCTGATTTAAAGCTCCATAATGACACATAGTCCCTGTCCTTCAGGTAGGATTTAAACATTAATAGCAGTACTGTGGTTTTTCCACAGTTGGAATTTATATGGATATCATTAAACACGTTAATCAGGGTAGTCTCTATACTGTACTGTGGTTGGATTGGAAACCTGACTGAAAGACACTAAAGCTGGTGGTCATTGTTAAGAAGGCAACTGCTGAAACACATTTTTCTATAACTTTACTGATGAAGAGTAGAGTTTAAAATCAATCAGGGAGCCATCTAACTGGCGCATATTAAGCTTAGGTTAAATTTAAATACTGATTCTGAAGCATATTCATATCTTTCAAAGCTCTAGTTCTGCAGGAGCAATTTGTCCAAACTTCTCTTGAAAATTACCCAACATACAGGATGTGTTTATAAAATGAAGCAAATCAGACTCTACAAAAACTGTTTTAATAAAACTTGTTGGTAAAACAGGAAGACAGGAGGAAGAGGAGCTTAGCTGCTGAACAATGTCTTCTAAACTTTTGCAGTTGATTAGTCAAAACTGGGGCTTTTTAACAGAGTTTACTCTAACTGCTGACCGTATTGTTGCTGCATTTCAAAGACCTTGTATTTTCTCACTAGAGAAC
>NW_015151242.1:98930-104156 GCF_000732505.1 Cyprinodon variegatus | reverse complement strand
AAGTTATCAAGTTAAGCTCAAAATATTTAAGACTGTACTGGTCAAAGGTCAGTGCAGAAAAGTGGGAATTGTTTGGTTTTAGTCCAAACAGTCAAAAACAGTAAGTGTTTTCTGAAATAAGCTAACTAAAACTTTACAAGTGTTGCCAGTGTAAGTTCCAAAAAAGTAAAAAAACAATCCACTGGACTTTGTTTACAAGTTTAAAGAACATTCGCTTCCCATCCAGGAAGCTTTTTTAATTGAAATATCAGAAATAGCATCGAGTTGCTTTATACAGTAGCCCATGAAAGCCTTGTTTTTGCTTAGAAAACATGCAAATTGAAACGGGCGAACGGTTCCACCCCTTTGGAATGGGGTTCATTTTGGCTTCTTTTGTTAGCCTGCAAAGCTCCATACCTATTTATGTCTCTGAAAGGGGGTCGTTAAAGGGAATTGTTGGCCTGGCTGCACATGTAGGGTCTCTTGTTCCCCTGTAAAGGCTTTGGGGTTCCAATGACAGCGGGAAGGGTTTAACTCAATTACTGCTTTAGGGTTTTGAAAGCTGAAATCTGAGTCCACCCCCTCTGTTTAAGGTTGTTTTTTCTTTCTTATCATAGATGGCTTCCTCCACGCCCCTCTCAAACCACCTATTTTCTTTCTCAGCCAGAATAAGCTCATTTCAACCACTCTGAAATAGTGGTGCTAATAATAATGATTTTGTATAGATGTATCGATCCAACAGCCGACAATCCGATGCATCAACACGTCCGCAAGAGTATCAATTCATGTTTTTTTTTCCTCAGATCTATTTTTATCCATTTGCTCCTGGACGTCAGAGATGGGGGATCTGGAGTCATCAAGTCATCTCTATGTCATGTATTTGTTCTGACCAGGTGAGTCCAATCTGCACAGGTTAAACTAGATTGGACTCACCTGGTTCAGTGGCTGGGTAGAACAAATACATGACAAAGACATGACTTGTTGACTCCAGATCCCCCATCCCTGCTGGATGTAATTCTGACTCCCGTGCTGCGGTAGCTCTAAACCTATTTTTCCCTCCTAACTTGCTATCATCTTTCTGCTTGCAGTATTTTTTGATTCAAGGCCTTTAGGAATCTATAACACAGAGGCATTATTATTTTTCAGTGAATGAGGTTTTCATAGGCCTAGGTGGAGTACAACTTTGCTACTTCTGTTATTTGCTGTTGTTTCTCAAATAAAATGCATAACGCTATTACAGCTTTCATTGATTTATTTCAAATTTGAAACATTATCTAGCCTGTAAGGCTAAACAATTTTTTTTACCAGTTAATTGGATCGTATTGTGGTGTATTCTTGAGAATCGAAAATAATTGATTCGTTGGGTCAGGAAATTGATACTGAATCGAATCGCCATGATGGGTGTGATTTACACCCCTAGTCTGAAAACAACCCCCAAACAAATGTGTTTCGCAAGACTAAGCAATTACAAAATTGTGAGATACTATTCCTAATCACATAGCATTTTATATCAATGAATAAGCTAAGTTATCAGAGTGGCAGAAATGGGCTTTCATACTTTTCCGTGCAAACAAGACAGAAAAAAAATGCAATTTTTTTTTTTTTTTTTTTACTGATTTTCTTTCTCACAATATGAAAAGTAATAATATTAACCAGATGGAGGCAGCTGCTGCCTTTCAGAATATTCTGCGTATCTGGTGTAAATCACTGCACTGGCTTCCTGTTTATGTATTATGGTGACTGTCAATAAGACCGTGAACAGTCATCATCATCATCATCATCATCATCATCATCATCATCATCATCATCATCATCCTTCTATTTGTTTTAATTACATTTGGATTATTCCCCTTTATGTGACTCTGTAATGTTTATTATTGTTCCCATCCGCTCTTTTTTTTTTTTTATTGGTTCTGTTATCAACTATCTTTGATTTTTTTTCTTTTTATATGAAGCCCTTTGATTTTGTATTTGTTCTGACATTTATTTTGAAAACCGGAACATCTCCTTGTCATCGGTTGTGCTCTGCCAGTGGAAAAAAAAAAAAAGAAAAAAAAGTGTTGCCCACATTTAGCTAAAATCTTAGCAAAGTTTATCCAGCATACAGCGTGTTGCCGGGACCTCTGGACCTTGACTGCCAACGTCTGTCGTTTAGCAGCTAAGATGGCAGAGCTGCGGCATCGAGGAGCCAAAGACAGCGACCCTCCGTTAGAGCAGCAGCCATCAGAGGACAAGGTAACGTCAGTTAGCCAGGATGCTAACGCTGTTAGCCAGGATGCTAGCACTGTTAGCCGCTTAGCGGGTTGATGTTCCACTGTGGCTGGAAACAAGCATCACCACTCATCCGCTTTAAACAGTCCAGTTCTTTTAAAATGATTTCAGTCGTTTCCTTAACGACCTTATTATCGATAGAGAACATTTTATTTTTTCTCATAAGCCATTTTAACTGGTTGTCGCTTCGCTGACTGATGCTCCTGTTTGTCTTTCTGGGCGAAAGCTTCATTAAAAACATGCCTGACCTAAAGTCAGAAGATTGAACTATAAAAAAAATGCGGCATTTGTAGTCACGATAAACATAAAAGCATTAACAAAGAAGATTTAGTATGTATTAAAGGTGTTATTAATGAAGAAACTACATCTTTTGGTTTGCTTTTAAACGTCTTATAGAATGATGGGTAAACGGATGGAGCTGCCAGCCTGTCTGTATCAGTCTGACTGATGGAAACACTTTAAAGCTTTGACAGCATGACGGAAATCAGAATTGAAATACATCAAAGGGATAAGAAAGGATCTGTGTTTATTATGTCCATTTGGATGTGATAAACCTGTTGGTTGCTAATTAGACTCAATAAAGGGGCGTGGCGCTGGGTGGAGCAGGACAAGCACAGAGAACAGCTGAAAGCTGCTAGAAAAATAAACAAGACTGTCCTAAAAACAAACAGCTAAAGGTCGTCCTGACCAGGGAATCATTCAGTAAACATTTATTTCTATCTTCTCTGCGTCTTTATCTGTACTCTGGTCCTACACTCTTAAAGTGCCTAAAAATTATCTGCTATTCTAGTTATTAGAGGAAAACAAAGTTCACTATGTTTTCATGCATTTTCTTTATACCGGATATAAGATTGTAGTTGTATTTATCAATAAAAAATGCTCAAACCTTTTGTTTTTGAGTGAAGATGCACAGATCATTGATTTTGTTCCTCATCATTACAGATTATCAGTTTTTGCAAAGCTTTGATCGGCTGATTCTGATTTTAGCCAATTTCTGTAAGAACTATAAATAACAAGAAGTACATTTTTCTTCCCCTTCTCTGTAATGGTAATTTGAAGTGTTTTAAGATGAGGTTTATTAGTTTTATTTGACATATTTTACTTAAAGAAGCTCCACGGGCATATAAAGTAGACCATCCTCTTCATCAGCCTGCTTCACATTAGTCTTTTCAGTCAGAGACCGATCACGACCCTTACGGAGATCATTCCTGCCTACAGCCATCAGTATCCCCAACAAATCTTAAAAAAAAAAACGAAACATAACTATGATATATAATAAATATGAAATATATATTTATATCCCTTTGGGATGAATGCATTGCTTTAAATTCTTCTTCTTTTTTTAAATACTGCCCATAGTTCAGGAGCTGGCTTTCTGCATCTCTGAATCAACAAAAATGTTATGACTTCAAAGTTTAGAGCTATGCAACATAAATTTTGAGACAAATGTATAACAAATCAACAACTGTGTCTAATGTAATAGTTGTGAAGAAAAAGCACAATTCATTTGACAGATTGTTCATTTGTTAACTCATTTATTATAGCTATACAGGAGTCTTAAATGCTTTTTGGTGTGATGCACCATAAAGTATTTATAACATGTTCACAGAGGTTCTGGTTAGTATGATTGAAGCACTCAGTTAAAAAGTGTTTATTTCCTCTATAGTCAGAAGAGCCTTACTGGGAGTGCAGTGCAGGACATTCAGAAAAGCTGCAATATTTCCCAACCCAAAGTGTCCCATTACAGACACCACTAACCAATCAGGGCTATGTTTTTTAGCTATTCTTGGCCTGGTCTACTGAGACCATCAACCACTAAAAAGGTCCTGGTCGACTCTGATGCTGCTGTAGAGTTTGGTTTATATTTGGTCTACTGCGTTAGACATAACACACACGCTGTACTTGTACATTTACAGAAAGCTGTAACAGAACTTAAAGCTTTCTGTTTTCAGGAGTTAAAGCTTTCATCTTCTGTTTACCTGTTGATGGTTCGGCATCACCTCTCATGTTAGGTAAAAAAACCAAAAACAAGTTATCTCTCTCAGCAGACATCAAAATCTATGGAAAGATGCTTAATTGGGCTCATATTGCAACTCAATACATTTTTTTCCATCTGTCCTGCTTTTATTTAAACTGAGCTCTTATTGTAACATGATCTCAGTCTGCGTCTTACTATTTGCCAGTTGTTTATATGAGATGCATTTTGTCAGAATTGTTAATCAACAATTACAGTATTCTAATCGAGCTTTCAGTTTTAACTGCTGCTGTCAAATCTTTCTAGAACCCCATGTCACTGCGCCTACAGCTGCAGGTCTGTTGCTTAAAGTAGGATCTACAGACTTTGGACTTCTAGTGAATTAGCTCATGCTTAGACTGAATGGGAAGCGTCTGTGAAAATCATTTCTTCAGTCTTGCAACATTTTCTTTCATCTAAACCGTCCCACTCTAGCTCCTCTGCTGTAATCACTGTCCTGCTGAATAGTGAACCTCTGTCTTAGTCTATAGACCTTTACAGACCATAACCTCCATAACTGGCATGTATTGAACTCCATCTATCATCCCATATTTCTGATGATCTATCCATCTCTCTGCTTGGGAAAGAAAGCATCAAGAACGTGTGATGTTTCATGCCAGGGAGTAACTGTTTAGCGAGACATGCTGTGTTTTAGTAGATCCTCTGTATGTCCTGTAGAATGGTTTGTGCCAACTGTAAACATGTCTACTTCTTGTCACACCTCCATGAAAGGAAAGTCTCCAAAAGAAGTGATATTTTTAAACTTAGGGACGATAAATAAAAATTCATAATGATGAAATCCGTCACAATTATGCGATATTTGCACACCCCTCCGAGGTCCTGAGGGTCGGACACACGTTTAACGCTCAACTGTGGGTCTCCACGGAGCTTCTGCACTGGAAAAAAATCTAAATCTAGATAAGTCATTTTTTCTTATAATAAGTGCATTTGTTCTGGATTGA
>NW_015151242.1:57179-98693 GCF_000732505.1 Cyprinodon variegatus | reverse complement strand
CTGTGGAGATACTGATACTACATCAGCATCATGTGGCAATTAATGAATAATGTGCAGTGAGAAATGCTAAGCAAACACATTATATATATTCAACTGCATAGATTCCTTAATTTTGTCTGGGTTTTTTGTATAAAATGTGCTGTTGTACAAACAGCAGCTTTGGAAAAAATATAATTACGCTTCAGAATCAGTATTTAAATTTACACTAAGCTTGATATGACCCAGTTAGATGCTTCCAGATTGATTGAGCTTTATTCGTTAAGGAAGAACACCACTGTGTGCTCTCAGGGTTTGAAAATGCAGCTTTTATTCATAGATTGGTCACTTGAAGGAAAACAAAAGTTGCATCTGCTTTGGAAGGCAGCATGAAAGGGGAGGAGTGTATAAGTGGAAGGGGCTCCTATTTTTAACCCAGGCTTCCTGATGGCAGACATTGTCTCCATAGAAACCAAGACATAGAAAATGGTTTAGGAATCATGTATATGTGTGTGTTTTACTACAAATCTTTGTTGCGTCCTATGCAGGACATTGCATAATGTTATGTGCATTTCATATTTTCCAGCACGTTGGGATTAACCTGAGGTTGAATTCTATTATAAGCCAAACAGGAAAAAAACAAACTTGGATTAAGGACATGATATAGGGCTTTCCTCTGTGTCTAAAAATATTTCTGTTTCATAACCTGTAACTAGAATGTTCCAGATTAGGTTTTACGGAGGGGGATTCTTGGCCTGGTGCTTTGCTTCCCACACAGAGTCTTAGCCTATTTTGCTAAACGTAGCGTCTTCCTCTGACATGAGGAAACCCATGGAGATCACTGTGCAGCTCAATCCCCCATCATCATTTATTAAAGCTTAAATCTGAACACTTCCCTCCACTAATACTCCACCACATTCTTTTCATAGTATTTGACTATTCATGGCTCTATCTGTTTATACAGTCAGCCTGGGCTATATTTGGTTGTTCACCCTGATTCGAGAAGTCGAGAAAATTTAGCGCTTCCTCTGAACACACTGGCCTTCAAATTCATAGAACCTTTCAGTCTATAAAAGACATATTAAGTATCAATTCCTCCAAATGTTTTCACCAGAGAAACATAGATGCCCTTTAAGAGTTAACATCAACTAGCAAACAAGTTTTTTTTCCCCCAAGTCTTCAGCTAATATTGAAGTAAACAAGGGTTTATCGAATCCAAACAGAAGGAATAAACCTCAAAATTTTTGTCACAAGGATTTAAAACAAAAGTTTATAGAGGGCTGTTTACATTTTCATGACGTCTTAAAACTTAGTCCAGCAGTTGACCAAAAAAACATATTGGCAGCAGAAACATCAGCCACAGACTCACGGATAATGTTAAGGGAAATAATGGCACCAGGCTGTTTAGCAGAAAGGCTTCTCAACATGGAGATTTACAGGCATGATTCTGCTAAATGCCTTTGTTTTTTAAAACCAAAAAGGTAAACATTCTTCTCATAGATTTATGGTCTTCATGCCAGAGAATCACACCTTGTCCTGTGTGTTTGTTTGTCTATCAGGGCTCTGACAGCGAGCTGAAGGTAGAGAAAGATGGAGTCTCAGACAACGAGTCCAAGGTGGACTCGGGAGTCCCAGAGGTCCCTGTGCCTCCTGATGACACCCCAGAGGTCCTAAACAAGGCGCTGTCTGGACTCTCATCAAGGTACACTCAACGTTGGAGAAAATTACTTTTCCATGCTGTACTGGGTGTGCTCTGTATACTTTATGTTTAAAAGTCTCACACTTATTTAGGAGACTAATAAGTAAAAAAAAAAACAAACAAAAAAAACATTTAAGTTCTGTGGAAACTTAATAAATGTTTAATAAATGTGTATATCTGTTTAAAACCTGAATGAATAGATCAGCTGAGACAAACATGTCTGTTTTATTTTGTTTTTTTTCCGGCAGGTGGAAGAACTGGTGGGTCAGAGGCATCTTAACACTAGCCATGATCTCCTTCTTCTTCTTTATCATCTACCTGGGCCCCATGGTGCTCATGATGATTGTGAGTACAAACAGATGCTTCAAATGGAAGTTCTTGAGTCAAAAAAAATCAAAAACAGGAGAGGTAATATTCTTAGAAATACTCTTGTTTTCTTCAAACATTATTTGTAAAGCAGCACAATGAAGAACTAGAATTTTAACCCGCTGGAGTCTCAATCAGAGTCTTGCCTATATGAAGCTAACCTGCTGCACAACACAACGTTAGCGATATGACTACTAAGTACTTCTAAACCACTCGGTGGAATGAAACTGTCAAAATATTCTAAACCCAGACCAAAAGATCACAGTTAAGAGTTTCTAAGAGTTACAGTTCCTTGTAGGAGGCATCACAGTAGCTGCATTTCCATTAACCATCAAACTGAGCAAATTGTAATTACAAAAACAATTTTGCGAAAATGGAAACACTGCAATTTTGGAGAAACTCATGTTTTTCGCTAAGTTTTAACGCTTCAATGGGATGGTTGTTTTTGGATGGTTGTTTTTGGTTACAATGAAATTCTTACATTTTGCCAAACTGCATCAGAAACACTTTTTCGCCTTATTTCGAGTCACACAATCTGCAACTGGACTTTGATGCCTTGGAAAAGACAAAGAAGGGGTCTGGGAGTAGTTGGAGGCTGATAAGGAGACGAAATATTTTTTCACATTTAGTTCACGGTGACGAGCGCGGTAAGCGCTAGAGCCATGGCTGAAGTACAGATATAACTCAGGTTATTACCTCCACCACTGCCATGTTGTCTTGAGGGGAACTAATGCCTGTTGCATCTCTTTTAATCACTTGAAATCACAGATATTTTCTTTCTCTTGATTTATATGTGAGAACAGATCCAGTGTGTTTTGGAGGTGAGGCTGTGATGCAGTCCCTTTGGTAGGAATAAGAGTCGACTATGAAGTTCGCTGCTCTCACTGTAGCAGTTTCTACTGAAGGTCTCTTCCTGTTGAAAGCTAGTTTTTCTGAATAAATCTAGACAAAATTGCATTTACTCGTACTTGCAGCTAAAAACTAAAATAGTATTTAATTGGTTATGTAGTCATATGGCAAATGTTATGTCTTGCATTCGGACACTTTCTGCAGTAAAGGGAACCATTCCTTTCCACTTGCAAAGTAGGAAACGTTGCTGCAAAGTCGACAACTTCATGCAGATTCAAAGACTCAGACTTTCTGTAATGAATAGTTTGAATCGAATTAGACTGTTTCATATTTGATCCATTTTATTTGTGTTGAATCTAATCACAGTTCAATACAGCTATGATCTCAGCTCAAACTTGTAAATCATTCATCATCTTTTGTCTCATGCAGTGCGCTAAATGTATTGCTTCACCCCCAACACTCAGCCATTCTGTAAAAACACACATGGACAGCTGATGATCTCTTAAACTTTCTCTAGCAAGTAGAATTTGGATGTTTAATCCTTTGCTTCCTTGCTCGGTGTTAAACCACGTTTAAGACGTCCTGCTTTGTGTGATAATTTAATGTAATTTCTTTATTGATTCTTGATTATGGTCTTGTGTGTTTTTCTATTTAAAGTTAAACTTTAGTAAGATAATGTAACAAGAAACCTGAAACGGTACCATCTGTAACAACATGCTTCCTGCTTTAGCTCTTCTTTGGAAGTTTTCTTAACGTAAACATTTTGAAGTGAATTTTCATGTGACCTCTAAGGTGATGCTCTCTCTGTGCAGGTCCTTTGTGTTCAGATCAAATGTTTCCATGAAATCATCACCATTGGGTACAGCGTGTACCACTCCTACGACCTTCCCTGGTTCAGGACGCTGAGCTGGTGAGGAGTCCATCTTGTATCACTGATACGACTAAATGAAAAATAAGCTACTCTGGTTCTCATCTTGTTGTTTAATGTTCATTTTGTTGCAGATTTCCTCAGGTTTGGTTTCTGGCTTCTTGTAGTTTGCTTTTTAGATTTATTTCCTGATATCAGTAATACTAGCAGACTGTGAATCATCAGTTTACTTTTAGCTGTAGTAGTGCACTGTAGTGACAATCAGCCTCTTTCCCACTCAATTAGCGGGTAAGTGGGTTTTTTCAACACGGGTTGACCGATTAACCATCCGCACTTGGCTCCCTTCCCATTGGCAAAAAAAGCCGGGTCAAATGCTCGCAGGCTGCCTTGTCTCTGTCCTGCCCCCACTGCTGTGTGTCTGGTGACACCATCATGATGGGTTAGTGTTGATGATGTCACCAGTGCGGCAGAAATTAGAAAAGTAAAAAGTGGAGAGCAACATGGAAGGGTGCTAGCGTCCAGTAAGTGCTCTTTTTTTCCTTTATTGTATCGTTCTTTGGTCCCCCTGAAAAGGCTCTCAGCGTTCTGCGGCATGTTTATCAAATATAACCAGACTTGTTTTTTTGAATTTGTTTTTCGTGTCCTGTTTTGCCAATAAAGCTCTGGGATTAGATGTCCCAGAGCTGGATGATAGCCCAACAGATTTGCTTTCACAAGAACACTATCCTGACTGTTGCCTTAAGGTTCCGCTTCTGGGAACTTTATCGAAAATAATTTTGGGAGTAAAATCATTTACTCAGAAAGAGAGGTGAGAAAGAAAGAGGAGATACGAACTAAGGGGACAGAGAGAGAAAAAAAGAGTGCAAGAAAAAAGAGAAAATTAAACAAAACGGCAAAACTAGACAAAAGAGGACATGTACACTCCTAGAAGTCTGCTTCCACACCAGTATGAGATGAAAGGAACAGAAAACAGAAAGAATAACGGCAAAAAGAAGACAACAGACAACCAAAGTTAACATAAAGAAAAAGCTTCAAAAGCAGCGGGTATCCCTTAAATATCCATGTGTGCAGAAGACAAAAACCTGTGATGATTACTGCTGTATGCAGATCGGAGCCGAGCTGTTTAAAGGCGACATTAACCCGGGTCATTCGCCAAGTTCTTTAACATGGGTCACTGAGCCATTCCCACTACTATAAAAGACGTTTTTTTTCCCCCCAGGTTTAAACGGGTTTTTCAGCCAGTGGGAAAGGGGCGTTATTAACGCCACAAGCCTGAAAAAAACTCTGCAAAAAATGAAAGCTATAGCAGACTACATATGTGAACTCTTGTCTGATTAGCTGGCCTCCAGAGGGTTCCATATCTAAATTTACTTTAACTTTCTGCCCTACAGGTACTTCCTGCTGTGTGTGAACTACTTCTTCTATGGTGAGACGGTGACGGATTACTTCTTTACACTGGTGCAGAGAGAAGAGCCGCTTCGCATTCTCAGCAAATACCATCGCTTCATCTCCTTTGCGCTCTACCTCACAGGTAGGTGCATCCAGAGGAGAGGCTAAAAGAGATACATGTCCATGTTAAAGTTTTCCTTCAAGAGGTTCTATTACATAATTCTTGGTAATACTGCAAAATCTAGAGGCCGACACTGTGATATCAAATCAATCAATGAGCCTTTCAAGAAAAAAAAACAAGCGATTTAAACTCACCAGTAAGTGCCTGATTACACCTGGCAGAAAACTTAATACCACAGGTTAAAATATGTTTTTGTTTCTGCATGGAGTTTGCATGTTCTCCCTGAGCATACGGGGGTTCTCTCTGGGTACTCCGGCTTCCTCCCACAGTCCAAAAACATAATTGTTAGGTTAATGGGCTTCTTTAAATTCTCCTTAGGTTGATTGAGTGTGTGAATGGTTGTTTGTCTCGATGTTGCTCTGGGACAGACCGGCGACCTGTCCAGGATGTACCCCTCCTCTCTCTGCTGGAGATAGGCACCAGCATCCCTCGCAACCCCGCTTGGAATAAGCGTGACAGAAAATGGATGGATTATTCAGATTATTTTGTTGATTAGTTGACTTATCAAATGATTATTTTGTATTAATTACAAATTTAGAAAATGTATTAGTACATTACAACTATCATTTTAAGACCAATTTGACCTCAATCAACATGCAAGCTAAAAACAAGAAAATGACTGAGTAATCATAGTAAAATGCTGAATTAAAAAACGTTTGTGTTAGAAAAGTAAAACTAAGTTTGTTATGTAATGCATGATTTTCTGAACCTCGGTGGATCTTGGCCATTGTTGTTTTTTTTCTGTGGGCTAGGTTGTTTAAGAAGCTCATGCTTAACAGCGGCGCTGCTTTGATTTGCTTGTTCAACTGTACACAGCCTAAAATTCTGTGACTTTGTGGCTTTGTTTTCTGCGAAATGCTCCGCTACCTTTAATTTGTGGTCTCGCTTTCCCGCCAACTGCAGGTCGGTCCCGCCTTGTTGCTGTTCCTCCTTTTCTTTTACAAAACTGCTATCCTCTGTCCATTGCATCTGCTGCTCCCTTTGGGAGAAGATAATACAGGAAAACACCTCTCTAAAGTTGCTGTTGCAACAGTCAGATTGCTGGCCAAGAAAAATGACTGTTACACTCTTTATATGTAAAATATATGATGGTGATTCTTTAACAAATTTATTTTAACATTTTTTATTGTTGAAATTATCAATAATGTTGACTAATATTGAGAGACATTATTATAAAGTGGAAGGATAATGACTTCTGATCCAAATCTGAAAAGAGAGGTATGCCTTTAATTAATTGCACAAAGTAAACTTTAAGTAAAATTGTCCCAATGGAATAAGACTTTTTTTTTTTTTTTAAATAAGAAAAAATATCAATTCACTTATAAAAATGCAGTATGAATAATCATTTAATTTTAGGGGCCAAATTACTATTTTGAGCCCTGCTCCTATGAAGGGAAAATACTTCATTTCAAGAGATGGCTGATGAAAATTAAGAATGTGAAGATATGAGCGATGGTGGACCATGGTTGTTTCTGTCACTGTTCAAACTGTCATGTCTGCTTCCTGAGCTGCAGAATGTCAGTTAGTAACTCAGCAGTACTACAGTTTCCTAAAGGCACCGCACACAGGATGTGGGGAGGAAGGAAGGAAGCACCCTGACCCTTTTTTTCTTCCTATGTCTAAGTGTGACGGTAAAACTGAAGGCCCCGGCTGTCTCCTATGACTTGAAGCAGAGAACTTCTAACCTAACCCTCCGTTCTTCTTCTTCTAAGCTTTTAAATGAGTCTAGATGGGAAGTTTCTTCTCACAAATTTAGCCTTCACTATCATTACCTTGATCTATTTTTAGATCCAGTGAATGCTGCTGTTTGTCCGTCTTTGCTTTCTGGCTTCCTGTTCCGACATCAGTCATGGAAAACAAAAGCTGAGGTCCTACTGCTTCTGCAGCACAGTGCCTTGAAATAGGTCAGGCTAAATTTAGCTGGAATTCAGTTTAAACACAGGTGATCTTGTCTGTGAATGATTAAATCTCAGCCAGTGAACCCGTGGTAATTTATTTTCTCATACATGGCTCTGCTCCTGTAGGTTTCTGCATGTTTGTGCTGAGTTTGGTGAAGAAACATTACCGTCTTCAGTTCTACATGGTGAGTGGCTGCCTCGCCTCCTTCCTGCCATCCTCCCTGATTACTGTTATTGAGGAGACCAGCTGTTCTGAACAAATAAACAGAAGCAGAAGAATGATTTCAGCCCTAGTTAGTCCAAAAATGTTGACCAGAAGCTGGTATATTTTGTTGTGAAATAACATTCATATAGTTTTACATTAATGAAATTTAAGCTAGTAACACTAGGAATGTATGAATAATATTGAGCTTGTATGAATCCATCCCAAGCGCCACAGTTCGGTCCAGATTCTGGTTTTCAGAGCTGCCTCTGTTCTCTCCACAGTTTGGTTGGACCCATGTGACTCTGCTAATTGTAGTGACCCAGTCCCACCTCATCATTCACAACCTGTTTGAGGGGATGATCTGGTGAGTCCTTCACTCTGTTCTGATACACTGTAGATGGAGCTAAAAGCTAGCGCCACTGCATGCCGTCTCAGCCAATTTACAAACTCATCTCATTTTTTTTCTCCCCCACTGTAAGGTTATATCTCTGAAACCTAATTAAGATGATACATTCTCTGCTTTTCTTTAAATAGGTTCATCGTTCCCATTTCCTGTGTGATCTGCAACGACATCATGGCCTACATGTTTGGCTTTTTCTTCGGCCGCACCCCACTCATTAAGGTTGTAAAGAAACATTAGTAATGAAGAATGTTGATCTTTTGCATTTTTTTCTGTGTTTCAGTCAAAAACAAGTAGTTGCACTAGAATCGACTGAAATGTCTGATTTGTATCTGTTGCAGCTATCCCCTAAGAAGACCTGGGAAGGGTTTATTGGTGGCTTATTTGCCACCATTGTCTTTGGCATCATGGTAAGACATGTTTTTAATGAAATAGAACAGAGTCGTCCTTTTTGAAGATCATGTTTGTTGGATAAATTCAGCGGGTCCTTATGCTCCTTTCAGCTGTCCTACGTCATGGCTGGATGCCGCTATTTCGTTTGTCCTGTGGAGTTTAACAACGATTCCAACAGTTTCCAGGTGGACTGTGAGCCTTCGGAGCTGTTTCAGCTCCAGGAATATACTCTGCCAGGAGTCCTGGAGTCTGTCACTGGATGGGTATGACCTATGATCTCCTCGTCTATCATTCTTAAAACAAGCAACACAAAGTTGTTACAAACATGTCCAGTTTTTATCCTCCTTTTACAAATCTACCTTGGAATAGAAGAAAATCCATTTATTGTCCCTCAATGGGGAAATTGTGGTACTTTTATCAATAATTGACTCCATTGAGCAAAGTTAAATCTTAAATTCATAAAGTTATTTTTATCTCAACCACACATCGGTTTTCAGTGCTTCATATTTCTATGGCCATAGTGTTGACACTTGTTGAACAGTTGGGGGCTTGGTAATGTCAGGAGCAGTTAACAGTGAAGGGACGTCAACAAACATTTGATCAGGTTTCCATATAGCTGGGTGCTCATGTTATATATTTGTAGGTCATGACGGGCAAACTGATGCCAATCTGGTTAATGCTGAAACCTGCCTGACATCCAAGCAAATCATGAGGTCAGCCAGGACAGACGGCATCGAGACATGGTCATAGCTTTTCAAACTTACACCTGTTCTGCAGGCTGACTGGAACTGATTGCTGTGTTGGAGCTCCAACTCTGAGTTTTTTTTTTATAATAGTGAGCAAACCTGAGGTGAACAATGCAGGATTTCCTGAAAAGTAGCCAATCACAGGCAGGTTACGACCTCCGGTAGGTCAGGCTTTCAAAGTGACAACACTTAAAATAAGCGAACAGAAACGGGAGGAGGGAACCAGCGCAGGCATGGAAATCAAACCACATTTCCACACAGAAGGAACAAACACATGTGGGTGTGTTGTTCTTGTGTCATCCAGCACACAAATGCTGCTGTACTGCTGGTACAAATCTTTGCAACTTAATAAGTTCTGTTTAGATTGATTGATTGATTGATTGACCTTATTGATCTCACAGTGGAGAAATTTACTCAGTAAATCAGTTTAAATAATCAAAGGAGGAGAAGAAGGTACATGTGATGTATACAGTGCGTCCACAAATGACAGCTTTTTTTAAAATATATATATATATATATATATATATATATATATATATATATATATATATATATATATATTTATGTAGTAGGATTTTTATACAGTATTATTGCCTATCAGGTTTACATGGGTATTTATATATTTTATTTATGCAAGTGTGTAAAATATGTGTCGTCTTGTCTCCACAGACCACAGTCCGTCTTTATCCATTCCAGATCCACAGCATCGCTCTCTCCTCCTTCGCCTCCATTGTGGGACCCTTTGGTGGCTTTTTTGCCAGCGGCTTCAAGAGAGCGTTTAAGATCAAGGTAGGAAGGAGACCTCAAAGACACCAGGAAGCTTTCAGCATCTAAACAGACCACCTCATAAATGTTGGTTTGATTTTTTTCCTCGTCAGGACTTTGCCAACACTATCCCAGGACATGGAGGCATTATGGATAGATTTGACTGCCAGTACCTAATGGCTACATTCGTTAATGTCTACATTGCCAGCTTCATCAGGTAAACCCTCACGCCAGTATAAATGCTTTCTAACTACTTAAAGTGTTGAACACACCTCATATCCAGAGAAGTTGAAAAATGTCTGAAAACACAGTGAAGTGCTGATGCTTTCACTTTCAATCCTTGGCAGCTCATCGTTTTAAGATGTTAAACCAGTTTTTGGTGTACAGATGCACATATGTATGAGGGTTAATTGGACCTAGTTGCTCACTATTTTTTTAAATATTGCTGTAGTTCATTAAGGTGTAGACATTTGTTTGCAGTTTTCTTTCCTCTGCACTGTGGGACACCATTGTTCTTTAAATTTTTCTGATTCAGATTTGTTGTTTAGTTTCGGCTAAGCAACTTAAATCCTCTCATGATGCAGCTGACAATCAGATGGACTCACATTTGACTATAATCCTTCGCTGTACAAAAGAGGTCTGGGTTGATTTAAATTTGCAGGGAGGTGCTGTGGCTTCAAAACAAGCCCAGTTCCTCACACCTCTACCACCGTGCTTGACAGTTTGGGTAAGATAATTGTCCTATGCTGTGGGTTTCCACCAAGTCTGACTTTTTTGTTGTTATTTTGGTCGAACAGATTTACTGTTGTCTCTGTCCAAAAGAGGAAGGTGCATTTTCTTTTTGGAGGGAAATGACTTCCTACCTGCTGATATTCATCACAAGCAATTCATCTGCTCTTGTACATTTTAGCAGTTAGCATGCTAAGTGAGGCCTGTTAGTTTCTTGAATTTGCAAACTCTGACTGCGAGATAGATTTGCTGGTGAATCCGATCCTGGTTAAGATTTTACAGCTTTCTAAAATGATTCAATGTTAAAGGAACAATGAGTTCTTGGTTATCATGAGCTGATATCGCCTCACCTGTCAAATCCACTGGCTTTATAATGGCTGTAACTTATTTTTTCTACAAACTAATTCTTTTTTTTATTTATTTGTTTTTTGTGTATTTTGTCAGAATAATTATTGATCTTGTTTTTTTGTTGTTGTTACAATGTAGTAAAAATCCAAACGTGCATAGTCTGGCCTTACATGTGAAATCATAGAGCTGATGGAGGGTGCGTTTACTTTCTTTGTAAAACTCTGATCTGATGAGAAACTTTTATTGTCCCCTTTTCTTGGAGGACTGCAGATAAGAACAAACATTTCTATCAGTGTTCTGAATAATTTGATAAATAAACTGCCATAAGAATAACAAATTAATAACTAATAAACAGAATCCCAGTTTACCGAAAACATAGATGAGCAGCAAATACAGTGAAATTCTTGAGGTTATTGATCAGAATAAAAAAAAAAAAACTCTGCATTTCTCCTTTATCAGCCATTTTTATTTTCACTATTATTACTAATATTTACTTATCTTTCCACCTGTTTTTTGCACCTACTGCTGATCAGCATAAAGGATAATGCACTAATTGGACTGTGCCTGCTGTTTGGCACATTTCGTGTTAAATGGCTGTATGTACATAGCTCCTTTTCAAGAACAAAGCACCTTACACTAGATTCATTCATTTCTCCCATTCATGCACACTCTCACACACTGATTCATGAAACAATTTTTGCTCGGCCATTTATTAGATCAGCTTTACAGGTGCTATCGAGTTTGCATGTTTTTTTTATACAGACAAGTCCTAAGTAGATCAGGGAAGCTAATGTGAAAATTAAGCTAATTTCTTTAAGCTCCAGAACAATAACAATAACAGCAATGTCTTTCTTAGTATTTAAGAGGAAAGACTCTGATTAAGGGTTGTTTAACATTTAATTAATTTACTTTTTAACAAGAAAAAACCCTCAAGCATCCTTTTGTTTGGATTGATAATGACAATTAGATATTGGCCTTAGAAGAGACTTCACACTGTGTGGAAAAGAGAGCCGTCTGTGCTACACACTTCAGCAGTTAAACAAGATTAGTGAAGATTTCTAAACATAGGTGACATTTGTAGAAATTTAAGGTGCTCTCCTCTAAATGTCAAAGTTATTTACGGTACTTAGTGTCTGTTAGCCAAGCTAGCTTTCAATTATTTGTACCTCTCTGCTCCAAACACTGTTAATACATTCAAGGTTTGTTTTTTTAGTGCTTAGCAAAGCAGCGTTGATGCACACTACATGCCCACAAGTCTGTCTGTTAACTCTACTGCCTGTTCTTAATCTATTAGGTAAAATCTCCCAGAATAGTAACTTTGGGTTTGGGGTTTATAGTTGGTTAAAAAAAAAGGAATTGCAGCTTCCACTCTGATTTATTCCAAAGGTGTTTTATGACGTTAAATTCAGGAAGGTTGCATTTCTTCATATAAAACTTTTTACACATGGAAGTGATTGGAACATCCGAATGACCTTAGGTAGTATCAGGTCAAACCAGACCCTCAGTTCCACATTTGGGTAAGTTTTGTGGTGAATGGAACTGGATCGCTTCAGTAAATCAGTTAAAATTATTTACCTCTACTGACGTAATTCAAGGGGTAATTCTGACGCCACAGAACGTCTGGAATCTTTTCCAAAAGATTTTAAATCTATTCATGCTTCTTCTGACCCCATTTTAAACACATCACTGAAACTTTTTCAGATGAATGCTGTTGCTACTGGCAACTGTTCAAACATATTTATTAAAAGCTCTCTGATTTCTTTTATTCAGTTTTATTTATTTTTTCTTCAGTACATTTTGTACCCTGATTATTCATCTTTGCTGTATATTTGACATGTTGACATTTCCCAGTAAAGAAAAGGCCCCTCGCCTCCTTTAGGTTTATCTTTGATTCATGTTTTGTTTCCTCTTAGGGGCCCCAACCCCAGCAAGGTGATCCAGCAGCTCCTGGCCCTCCGACCAGACCAGCAGCTCTACATCTTCAACTCCCTGAAGGCTCATCTGACAGAGAAAGGCTTGCTGCCAGCTGTGGAGGCTTAGATCCCCGGCCCCCCACAGAGAGCAGCACTCGGGGTGAGGGGCTCCGGGGTCCTTCAACCCTCTGCGCTCTCACAGAATCAGTTTATTTATGAGCGAGGAAAACCGAGAAAAAAACGTTCAGCTTTGGTTCATTCCAGTTGGATTTGTTTGGAGCGTTTTGTGTTTCTGTGTCTGTCTGCTTGGTGAATCCTGTTCCGGACCCCCGTGTTTCCAGATTTACTGGGTGTGTTACTGCTCAGTCCCTCATTACCAGTACAGCCCAGTTATTGTTTTTCTGATTTCAGCAACACTGTTAAACTAAATTTTGGTTGGATGTACATTTCTACTCGTTTACGCTGTATCTTCAAAAATGTTGGTTCAGGTGTGTTCATGTTTTATTGTATGCTGTTTTTCTTTTTGTTTTGTTTTTTATCTAAAGCTGTTAACACACTGTAATCTTACCGCAGCGTCACCCTCCCACATTATTCTGGTTTTTCACTTTTTTTGTTTGTGATGCTATTTATACAGAGATGGTTTTATATTTCTTATGTTCTAGTGAATCTTAACGCTGTCTGTTGTGTTCAGGCGGTTATGCACATTTTTGTGTCCGTTCGTTTCAGAAGCTCTAATACTCGGCCAATTTATCACCGTTACATCATCAATTAGTGCCGTGAATTTAATTTAAACATTTGAGTCAGATAAATGCCTGAACAGCCTTCTGTGAGCAGATTGAGTTCACCAAAAAATCCGTCTGAAGGCTAGCAACCGACCTCTCACCTGTTTCATAGTGTCCGTCATTCCTCCTAGTATTATTTTAGTGCAGCTGACTTACTGTTTGATCAGATGGGCGGGATGGTAAATGATTCCTGCACTGCCATTGCTTTTCATGTTGATGGTCCTGCAGCTTCATGAAGGTCGTACACTGAACCGCTGTAGTAATGTTGGACCCGGGCATATCTGTTCATGTTGCACTTTTGCCAATACCGTTAAATGTTTTTGTGCGTAAAATTGTTCATTCCTCAAGATTTAAGGTTTTGTTTTTATTCCAAGTGTGATTTGGTAGTAAAGCATAAGCTTAAGCTTTTGTGGTGTTTTTTTTTTTTTATTCTGGTTTAAAGATGTTCACCGTTGTGTTAATTTTTTTAATGATTGATGCTGATATTCCACTCCGTGTGTTTATGCAGTTGTTTTTATTATATATATATCTATATATATAGATATATATAGATATATATATAAAATTTAGTTCTTACCTGAGTTCTTTCAATGTTTCTGGCCTTTTAATGTCTGCTCAGTAGTAGAGCTGCCCTAAGATGCTGATGTTAGCCATTAGCCAACTGATTATTTAGCATTCTGCTACCTGGAATCACGTAAAGCTGTTAATTTGAGAAATATTCCCCTTGAATATTTATCTAATTTCCAAAAATCAGACATTTGGGGAATGAAAGCATTCATAGGCTGAGAGGTTTATTACCCTCAGAGTTCGCTTGTCTCTGAGACTGAATGGAACTGATTGCTCCAGCAGCCGACTCCTCTGACCGCCCTGTGGGTCCGACTGTAGCCGCTGTATTGATAACAGGCTGTGGTGCAAGGAATTTAAAAATGGTTTCTTTTTGGATAAGCACAGCAACACTTTGGGGCGAAATCCATCCGCCTTTTTAAAAATATCAGCTTAATATTATCAGCCAGTCATTTATTGCCTTTCCTATGATTTCTGAAACTTTTAACATAGTTTTTGTTGTTTTTTATTTACATTTTTTTTTTCACTTTTTCCATTTGGATTTTTTTTTTCTATCAGAATTTTACAAACTTTCTAAGATGGTGAAATTTTCAAACACTTCTTAACTTAAACCAGTGAAGAGCTTATGAAAATATTTGCTAATTTCTAATTAATTTCTCAGCTGGGTATTTTTTATAGCCTTTCCTTTGCTTTGTGGACTCGACAGAGTCTGAATAGTATCTGCAGCCATAAACTCAATTTCCTCAAAACTTCAACATTTATTTCACTAAAATAAATATCCTGAGTCAACATTAAGAACAGCAAAACATTTTCCATGAAAAGTTTGAATACTTTGTGATGGAAATACAGCAAAACTTAAATGTTGGTCTAGTTTGGACATCAGTTGAGACTTGTGGCCCAAAAGATGTGTTTACAAAAATAACCTTCAAGAGCAGGAGCTAAAAGAATAGAGTCAATTCTGTTCATACTTCTATGGAAAAGCATTTTTACCCTGTTTTTATTGTTGTTCATCCTATAAACCCGTCTATTCTTGGCTTTAATCTAAGAAAATATTCATTATAGTTTTTCAACATTTTCTGTTACCTTAATCTGCTTCTCTGGGATTATTTGTCATGTAAAGTTTACAGCATCAGTGCTTTAGATAAAGATTAGGTTCAAAGTCTCACGTCCAACTTATTTATCAACCTTCCTTTGTTGTTTTTGTGTCCTTTTTGTTTTTGTTGGGTGATGGCAGGCGAGACTTAATCCTTCTAACTTAAACCAGGTGATTTCTGTTGACATGCGTTAGTGTAGCAGGTAGGCAAAGGTTGGCGGAGTAAATCAGAACTTTATACAATAAACCATCTTCTATTTCATCTGTTTCAGTATATTACCCAGACCTTATCTTTCCCCACAGTTTCAATGTATTACATCATTCCTCAGGAGTTAAACTACTTATTTATTGAATATTTAACTCTGTTGTAGTTCTGAGACATAACTAGGTGTTTCTTTAGTATTTCTGTCAAAGAAAATATTCCTTATTGCTATGTGAGAAGACAGTGTTAAAGTAGGTAAGGAGTTTCTTCGCTCTAACTGTGCTGCTGTTATTAGGCTCCTGTCCTGTTTGCAGCTCGGCTACTTGTTGCTTATTGTTTAAGGAGTTTCCACCTAAGTCATGCGACTGAAAGCACTTGTTGTTTTATTTGAAGCCTCCACGGCTCTGCAGTGGTTGTATGTTCTGTTTACTTTAGGCTCTGCAGCTCAGCACTGCCCTTTCACTGCCTGGTGTTGTGATTTGCCACTAGAGGGGGCCTGAGCTCCTTTGCTCAGCCTGTTGACTGTGACATTGAGACTGCACCTCAGCTGAGGTATTTGGCCCTTTGTTACTTCTGCATAGAACAATCCCCTCAATGAAAGAGCTGATTTACCAGAGAAACTGTCTTTTCGGTTCTTCCTTGTGGCACCACTGACCTGTCGTGCACTGTGTTTTTGCCAAGAGCGTCTCAGAAGAATGTATGGGAGTTATGTCTGTCCCTTGTGTTGTGCAGGCTCTCCTATGTGAACTTTTTTGGTTTTAAACTCTATTATACGCATAGATTATCTTTTAAATCTGTAAAATTTCTCTATATTCTTTATCTGTGCAATGGCTTGTTAAATTGTACAATATCTAGAGAAAAAAAGCCGTATTTAATGCTGAAATGTGTTTTGGCTATGTTCAGAGAAAAATAAATGTATTTAAAGACATCATGTGGCGTGCTGTTTGCTTCCTTCTCTATTTTACCACCTTCCCCATTTTGAAACATATTCTATTTATTTCCTGGCACCAGTCCCTGTAAAAAGCGTTTGATGATGGAGACCTTTCAGTCAGCAGCGGACTCAGACCTTGACCTTTTAGAGAAGTGAGTGTTGGTGCAGCAGCTGGATGGATTCGTCCCACCGCAGCATGAGTCGTGAGGCAACATGATCACTGAACCAGTCATAAACTAGAGGCATATAACCATTTCCTTTAAGAAGACGCTGGTGGTTTCTTTTTTTTCTTTCTTGACATCAGTGAACATTAGTCACTTGGAGACTGCACTGCGTGACGCCTGTGTACCCTCCAGCGACTCCTCACCATTATTAGGACGGGCACGAACATGGAAGTAGCGGCGACATGAAGGGATGCGTTACAGACAGCTGCCATAAGAAAAAATAGAACAATTAACACACAGGAAACAGGAAGTGTGATCTGTATTATCACAGTTTGTGTGTGTTTGGTGTGTTCGTGTCAGGGAGTGTGTGTTTCAGTAAGGTGCATGTGGGAATCTAGGCACCTACCTGGGCTGTTGGATAATGTCTCTGAAACTACGCAACTGGGACTTCAGCACCTTCAAAGCTGAGACAGCTCGGATAGGTAAGGTGTGGTATGGTGCTCGCTTCGCTGCCTGTAGAGCTTCCTCTCTGCTTTTTATACTGACCTTGTGGTTTAAATTGATGCTGTCATCTAGATATTTGAAAAAAATGTCTTCCCTCTTACAACTCTAATTTGTTCTCTTTAAATTTATGGGATTTGTTACGTAAATGTAATGACTGGTGTGTGTCTCTGTGTGTGAGTGTCTGATTATAGAACAAAATTGACTGCTCCAGTCTGCGTGTGGGGTTCTCATTGTGGGCTTTCCCCGTGGTTAAAAGTTATACGCTGATGATAACCAGATTTGCCCTTAGAACATATTTCTAAAGCACAAATCACTGTTTTGCAGTTTATCTTGTTCGTTTTTACACAGAACACATTAGAGGCTTTGCCATTGGTTCATAATTCACATGTCTTTGTGTTTGCATCACTTATTTCAACGTTACTGAACCTGGTGGCTAGACTTTACCACGCTGTGCTGTTTGTTCAGGGTGGACTGCGTTAGTTCCTCTCATGACATACTGTTGCAACATTCACATCATCAGAGATCTTGAAGCTATCAAGTCTGCACGTCTTTTTGGCTGCTCTGTAATCAGGTTTTACAATCAGCCGAACTGGATGTTCAGCACACTGGAAGGAAGTAGCTGCTTGCATGAGTGTTTGCTATTTTTGTTTCTAAAGTAACTCCCAGTACAAATGCTTACATGGAGCAAAATACTTTTACTTTTGTGAGATATAAATTTCTCAAATCCTCCTTACTCGAGCACGGCTTGAGGTAAGGGGGACTTGAGGATTCCTTAGAAGTTCACTGATGCAGACTCTCAGCAGGAAACTGATGCAATAGCTGAGTTTCTGCAAACATCACAGAGCTCTGCCCACCTGTTTTTATGAGTGTGCTTTTTACTTACTCTTCTTGCCTTTTTAGGACCTTTAAATGATAGCTATTCTACTCAAGGCCAATAGATGCTTTCATCAAGCCCAGCCGGGTAATCAAACAGTTGAACATTTTCTTTACAGTGATGTTAAGATAAGGGTTTGCATGAGGTACCATGAATTAACAGAAATTTAAAATAAATCTTATGAAAATAGAAATGTAAACATTTGTGTGAGTATTATTGCACAATCCATCTGTCAAATATCCCTTCATGAGGATCTGAGAGGTCAAGTTGAGTCCTTGAGAATAATTGTTACGAAAGAAACAACCTGACAGAATTTCCTGATGGTTTCCTCTAGTGCTGCGTGCAATGTTCATTAAATGTTTTGACATTTTGTAAAATGCAATCAAATATTCATGTTTGTAATGGCATGTTGCAAAAGTATTAAACCTTTTTATATTTTATTACGTATTATTATTTACTTCTACAAATATTTGTTTAATTAAGATTTTACAATATGCATACAAATACATTAAACAGAAAAAGGAGCTAGTAATTTTATGGGAGCTGCAGAAATAAACAGCTCAGGTTGAAGAATTTGTCGAGGACAAGGATTAGGTGAGCACCAAGTCACTGTTAAAATAAGCAGTTGGAGGTCCTGTGCCTTATGTTGCTAGAAGCCATACAAAGGGACCTAAAACGGATGTAGAAAATCAGACGATGTTTTGTGGCCTATATACAAAACTCTGTGGTGAAAAAAGTAACACTGAAGTTCTGCCAGAGAGGCTGGTTGTAGCATGATGCTGTGGAGATGGCTGTCTTGTTCAGATACAGAGATGCTGGTCAGAATTGATAGGAATATAGATGCAGCTCATTGGTCAGTATCCCCAGAAGAAAACCTTTTAGAGGCTGCAGAAGTCTGAGGTGAAGGTTTACCTTCCAGCAGGGCAATAATCCTCACATACAGTCACAGCTGCTTAGATGAAAGCACTTCTATCTGCAAAAGTACACATATAAATAAAATGTATTTGTCAACAAAGTTTAGAAATGCATGCTCTTAAAGGATCTCCATCTGATCTGACAGCTCATGAACTATTTCAGAAAAATGCATTTGTTAGAAACATATTTTAAAAGACTTGCAACTGGAATTGCAAATGCAATTTAAGGAGCTGAATATAAACATACGCCAAATATGTGAAATTTTTTGTTAAAAAAAGTTTTTTTTTTCCACTTCACATACATGCTCTAGGTACGTTGATCTGTCACAAAAAAATCCTCTGAATTGAGATGTTGAAAAAGATGAAGGTTGGAAAACACATCTTCACGGCCAGCTCTCTAATAAGGTTAGAACAGTACAGTGTCTGTTAGATATGAACCAATCTGATCAAATCTGCCCCAGTTTCACATCTGAAATTCAACAAATATTTTTTTGTGTTCTTCTTTTCCAAGGATCTCTGGACTTATATTAACTTTTCTATAAGGAAATGTTTGGTAATAGGTTCTTCATTGCATGCAGTGAGCCTAGAAAAAAGGTTTTCATTTCTGTTATATGGCTTTCATCTGATGCTGGAGTAAAAATATTTACCAGAGGTTTGGAAAAGAAATGGACTTATTGAAACAGCTGTGTATTTCAGTCAACATGAATACATTAAACTCATCAAGTACTATAATACCTATGGCAGTTCATTATTACATACATTGTATAGATTTAGATAAATAGAAATTTTTCCCAAGACAGCAATCTCTCTATTCTTACTCCAAAAAGTACTATCAACTGCTGCTTTTGAAGTGTTTTCTTGATGTTCACATTCAGACTGAAGCAAGTCAAGTCAATTGAAATATGCATGTACTCTGAATAAACTGCAGACATGTCACACTGAGAGAGACTGGTTATCAAACTAGGTAATAAATTTGTATTATTGAATTTGGTCAAAATGTCTTTCTATCCAATGAAAGGCAGCAGATTGCATCCAGAATTCCTATTTATTAGACTGTCACTTATATGTTTATATATTTGCAGTCCACCTGAATGCAGACCAGCAAACTGCCCAAAAGGATTGTATAGGTGGCTTCACTGTAGATGAATCAAATATTAATGCCAGGCTGGAAATGTCACACATAAATGCTGTGAAAACAGCAAAATTGAAGGAGCATCTTCTGTTCTGTCCTACATAAGCAGGTGAAATGAGCTTTACTTCTTAGGTTCTGCTACGCCACACTAAAAGGAGTCATTGAAGGCTGTTCAGATTTAAACAGGTTACCTCATCAGGAAATCTCTGGAGGTTTACTGAGCATCTCGCTCTCGCGTTTAAACATTAGCTGGACTGTTCTGCCTGGCTTAGATATTACTGTGGATCTCCCAAATCAACAGGTGAGTTCAGACTTGGTATCCTGGGACTTGATCTCAGTGGTGGATGGATGGATGGATGGATGGATGGATGGATGGATGGACGGACGGACGGATGGACAAACCCCCTCAGGTGGACTGAGTATGGCTGCTGCTTTATGGTCTACATAGTTCTGTAAAGTATCACTTGTTTAAATAGGAGATGTAAGGGAGTGAGGATGCTGCAATGATGGTCTATCTGCCACCATGAATGATTAATCACACATTGGCCCCGGTTAGAAGCCAGGGTGGGGTTTGATACCAGACCTTGCATGTGGGGTCATGGTTCCTCAACAGATGTTTGATCCTGGGAGGGTGGTGCTGCTCAAGTTAGACCAAAGGACTCTCTGGCTTTTAGGCTGAGATCTTCAAAGTTTAGCAAGCCTCCGGCTTGGATGTGACTACTTCCTGTTTACCCCTGACCCGCCCTTCTTCTTCTCTTCTCCTTAGTTATGTTGCTTAGGAAGACACAGTTGATTTGAGAACAACTGAGGCAAAGGGGCTCAGTCTGAATCTAGTTATCTCTGTGCTCCCACCAACCAGGGTGTCATTCAGGCTGTCTTCAAACAATCCTGTCTTCTTCTAGCACGTACAGCACAGCATCTTCTTATTCATTCCTGTCAACCTTCACAAAATAGTCTTTTCTTTTAGGTGGAATCTATCAGAAATGGGGAAATTCCTCAAAGTCAGTCAGAGAAAAGAGCTAATATGTCAACTTTGGTGCAACTAAAGCAAAGTCAAGTATCTGACCTCTCACTTATCGCATGGCTTTTTTTTCGATCACTCTCGTTTCTATAGAGCAATCAAGGCTGTGTTCCTGCAGCTTCAACAGGAAATGGCTCAGCTAACAGCAGCAGTTTCCTCTCAGCTTCAGCTGAACACAAATAGGTTGTAGTCAGCGCTGATACGCTGATGCATATTCATATAGGGAAGAGGAAGTGCTGAGAAGCAGCTGAATGCCCCTGATGTTTTGATAGTATTTCACTGCTCACACTGTTAGAGAGCAAGCTGAAGTGGCTGGTACAGGGGGGTAGCTAATTATACCTTTATCAGCTACTGTCTTGTGGTTTTCAACAGCCCGATCCAAAAGTGTGATTCCTGGAGAGGGGGCCCCTGGATCGAGCTCACCACGCTCCCCCGGATCCATGGAGAGGCCCCTGAAGGCCGGCTGGCTGAAGAAGCAACAGAGGTCCTTGGTGAAGAACTGGCAGCAGCGCTACTTCGTCCTGAGAGGCAGCACTCTGACCTACCACAAAGATGACAAGGAGACCACTGTACAGGTGAGACACAGACGCTTCTCAGCATTTTACAAAAGTAAATCATTAGAACATACTTCTTTCTGGGGAGAGGAGAGTAAATTAAAGATATTTTAAGACTCTACTAGTCATGCATTATTTAGTGTGCAATGTTCAAGGAAAATCAGTTATAGAATATGTCAGTGTAAAGTCAGTTTAATCATACGTGTTGATTTATTTAGATTTATAGGAACTGCATTGTTTTATCTCTTCTAATCAACACCACAAACACTTAGCTCTGTGCCTTAGTTTACTCACTTCCTGCACACAAATTGCTTCAGGCCTTTCAGACACGATTTATCGAACGTGCAACCAGGACATCATTGTGTTTGACTATTAAATATTCGGAAAAGATAAATAGAAACAATCAGTGAGCCTATTTGGACCTTGGCTGTGCCAAATAAATGTCACCAGTAGCTCATTATTTACTGTGAAAGAACTGAAGGTGGTTTGTGTGAAACCACAGTCAATTGAAATAGTTTTAAAAACTACAAGCTCAGTGGTATTAACACGCAGACATGCTGCTCTCTTTAAATAATGTCTACAAACATAAATTGCCCACCATATATGATATTTTGTTAAATTTGTTCTGTCTTCAGTGTTTCCAATCTCTGCTGCTTAAGTCATATTTGATTGAAGATATTTAAATTTAGGAACTAGAGAAAGTGTTAAAAACTGTAAACATCTCTCAGACGTAATGCAGATAAAAGGTGAAGTGGTTTGTTGTTCTAGGAGCTCTGAATAGCACATCTATTCCAACTTTGCTTTTTTTCTGTTTGGTCAACAGGGTGTCATCCAGCTACGATTCAGCAAAGTCAATGAACTCCCACCAAGTTCAGATGACCCTGGAAAGTACCTCTTTGAGATTATACCACGTAAGCATTAATAAACCTCCTAAGGACATGTTTTTGGTCCCACACTAAGAAAAAAGTATTTATGATAACAAATTTAGTTGCCATTGATTGCACTTGTATGAGGAAAAAATGACTGACTTCTCTTAGGTTCGACTGGAGATCGAGAGCGCTGTCCATACGTGCTCATGGCCAACTCCCAAAGTGATTTCGATGATTGGATCCGAGCATTACGCAGAGTCATTGGAGTACCAACGAGTGGAGGTTAGTCGAGTCCTTCTGATTAAACGCTCAGTCATTAACTTAAGCATCTGAGAGACATAGCGTGATTGGTATTTAGATGAGTGTGATTGGACAGAGCTGACACATTTATCACAGGTAACATCCTGGCTTAGAGATAGTGTTTTCAGGCAGTAACCAAAGCCTCTGACGATGAGGACATCAGATTATTTGGTTTATCTGCCAGGCAAATATAAACCCCAGGGTGGAAATGGCCTGACAGTGTGATAGCTAAACACGTGTTGATTGTTTGTTGTTTACTGCATCTCTGTGATTAGGCACAAAATAGTTTTTTACCGAAAGGTGTAATCAAATTTGATCATTATATAGTCTATAACATTTATTTTTGTTTTATTTTTCTTGAATAGACTTGATGATAAAATTATAGAATAAGGACCTAGTATGCTTACGCATGGTTTCTAAGATTCTAACCGAAGTATAAAAACAGGATATCATCGGATTAATAATTCGGCTATCTGCTGAAGTATCCAGCCACCAGTCAGGTGGTGTAACAGACGTTCTATGCAGAGGTTTTACAGGCTTTTTCACTGCCTGCACTGTAGTAAATCTTCTCATTACCTCAGAGGCAGGCAGCATTGCTGTATTTTGTATTTTAAGACTGCAAACAAAATGGTGATTTTTCCTGTAGAACATAACTCCCTGGAATGTTTTAAATTTATTTTCTAGAAATCTTAATCTGTTCTCAGTACTTTACTTATAAATGTGAGAACTTCTCTCAAGCTAGAGTAAAGCTCATTTCTAGCTGGACTAAAATAGGGATTTCAAGAACATTAACCCTTTATAGATACTGTTTTTGATCACTTGCATACTTTTTACAAATGGAGTCCCCTCGTCCCTCAGTGAGGTCTAGAAGCACAAGATCTATATCCAGCCATTTGGCAAAGATACTGCGACATGGCTGTACATCTTATTTTGGCATTTAACCAATTAGATGAGCCCTTGAATGATATATTACTTAATGTAAATTAAGTTGGAAAACAAAAGTGAACAAGTCAAGAAATAATGGTTAAAATCTAATTGAAAAGTTAAAAAGTAAAGTAAAAAGTTAATAAGGTAAAAATTATATTTAGGTTTATAAAAAAAGATGTAAGTGCCAGAATCAGCATTAATGCCTCTAAGGTTATGTTTTAGCAAAAAAATGTGTTTCTTTCACTCAGTGTTTCATGAATTTCTTATTTATTTCTTAATATATTCGGGCAAGTTGGCATTTCTTGTTATAAAATGATATTATTTTTGCCATCAAAATATTCTGAATATATTTTTTGAATGTTACAAAGCTAATAAGGTCTTGCCCTGATTTCCAATAACACTATTGGCTTGAAATTTGGATTTTCAAAGTAATTCACTAAGTGCCCTATAAAGGGTTAAGCAAATCTAACCCCTCATTTTATTCATGGTCGACTCAGATATAAACTTCATATGGTCTTAAGTGTTTATCTATCTAATTTTAGTAACTTTTTAAATAGTAAATTTACTTAAGTAACTTTTATTATATCTGTACTTTACTTGGGTGTTTATTTTCTGAGGAATTTCTACTTTTATTTCCTAAAATAAAATCTGAACAAAAATATCTGTACTTTCTACTCCTTACTTCCTTAGAATAGAATAGAATAAAATAGAATAGAATAGAATAGAATAGAATAGAATAGAATAGAATAGAATAGAATAGAATAGAATAGAATAGAATAGAAAATCCCTTTATTGTCCCATAATGGGGAAATTCTGGTGTTTACAGCTGCAAAAAGATAATAGAAAATATGGTGACTCAAATGTGGACCTTTAAGAAGGCATAAGAATAACATAATAGTGAAGAGTTAAAAAATAAACAATACAATTCTGTACTTTAATGTGTTTCTAACTATATAAATATTGTCTACATATTGATAATAACATGATGTAACAGCTGCTCAAAAACTGAGGGAGAATTCAGAGCTTCATGAGAATTAGTCCAGTTGGAGCCCAGTTTGTTGATGCTGTGAATACCAGAGCTCTAAAAGTATAACTGCTCATGTGGGACTTCAATTTAATTCAGTCTATATCCTCCTGGCAAAAAGTTTCCCTTAGAAAACAACTAGACCAGCTCAGTATAATTTATGTTTTCTCTACCAGAACAGTGAGCAGAAGATGAAAAACATGTTTTTAAGGAATGAGGGTTTTAAACATTTTGTTTTAACATTAAAGGCAAAAGGTTTATTTTATTTCTGTACTAAGTGTAAGTACAAAGTACAGCCTGATTTTTTTTTACTTTTATTTTAGTAAATGAGCTCAGCTGGTACAGTTATAGTTTTTTTTATCTCCACTCCAGCACACCTGATTTAAATAATTGCATTCACTCCTGCTGATAAAAGCAGAGGTCTGTTAGAGACAGGTGTGTGGGGAGTCATCCTAAAACATGCAGGGAACTGACCCCTGAATATCCCCTGTTTTAAACACCTTCAGCCATGGAAGTGATTGCAACAATCAAACCCATTCATTTGGTGGAGGGATGGTAATCTACGTTTTAATTGTAGTTTAGAACAGGGTTTTTTAACCCTTGTCCTCAGGGCCCACTGTCCTACATATTTTAGGTGTTTCCCTCCGTCCAAACACCTGATCGGAATGAAAAGGTGATCAACAGGCTTTTGCAACATTTTATGTCTGCCAATGAGATAATGCAATCATTTGAATTATGTGTGTTTTAGTAGTGGGCCCTGAAAACCAGGGGGTTAAGAAACCCAATTTTAGAAGGTCTGTGGTCTTGAGCTAAACATCAGGCATGTTTCTATGGCAAACACTGCAGCTGTAGCTCCGTGCAACGACTGAAAAATTCGTAGAGTGTATGCCCGGCTTACGGTAAGTGAGACTTCAGTAGCTGTACAGAAGTGTGATATGTTTGAGTCACTTATTCAGAGCCAGCTTAAGCACAAAGCTGCTAAAGCTTGGAATCCCTTGATCATTTATAGCTTTTTCAGTATTTCTTGAATTATCTCAGAAATTATCTGGGAGATATTTTTGATTATTCTAACTGCTTAGCATTTCATTTACTTCAATACTGCATTCTCTAAAAAAATCTATTAAACTGCCAGAGATCTAGCAAGGTCTTTTTTTTTTTTAATGAAATCTATCCATGTGGGTCACGTGGACAATGTCAACAGCAAACCTCAAAGCTTCAGATTTGTTTTTCCTGCTTTTATTGTCATCACACTGTCACAAGTACAGAGCAACGAAATGCACTCTCTGCATTTAACCCTTGGGGTGCAGTGGGCTGCCATTGTGCGGTGCCCAGGGAGCAGTGTGGGGTTAAGGGTCTTTGCTTAGGGGCCCATAGTGGCAGTCCGTGGGAGTGGGGTTTGAACTCAGAACCTCTGGGTTCAAGCGCAATGCCCACTAAGCCGCCACTCCCACTGGATGTCTCTGGAAGAGGTAACAGTAAAACATTTATTTACCACTGAGTAAACTCAATTTGATTTAAATCAATTTATAATTTTTTCCAGTTGGTTTTCTGTTCCAGTGGAAAAGCATCTCTCTCCTCTTTAGAGTTTCCCTTAAAGTGTAAATGGACTATACCTTCACAATGCTTTTCTATTTATAAAGACCACTAAAGCACTTTACCACATTCACCCAATCTCACTCACAAACACATTCATTCACCTATTTACAGAGGTAGGTTGATGACAGGCTAAGACTGGAAATCTGTGATACCAGTGGGCCGGTGCTAATTTCAGCGTGCGAGGGCTGGCCCTCCTTTTATCATTCCGGTTACAAGACTTGCTAAATAACTCAAGGACATTAAGAAGAAAGTACCTAAATGATGCATGCAGTATATATAGCCCTTCCTTGTCATGCACATCCTTGTTACTTAATTATGATAAAACTAAAATGCTTTCTTTAAACCAAACTACGATAATCATCTTATATTTGGTGAATTTGTGTTTGAATATTTTGCAAAAATATGTTTCGGTGCATGATGGGGTTTGCATCTAAAGGCTAACGCTTCCAGTCTTACGTGCATTGTTGCCAGGTTGGGATGTGTCCCAATCTGGCAGTCTAGGATGGGTAAAAAAAATTTTTCTTTAGATTTATGGCCTAAGAGATCATTAGACTTTGGTTCAAAATGGGCAAGATTTCGTATATCCCGGCGTTTTATGAACACTTTTTGGGCTGGAAAACAACCCTGCTGATGTGGTGAATTTGGATGTTATGCTGCAGCAGTCACTGTTGCGTCCGTTTTACTAACCAAAGCCAGTAAAACTGCATCATAGAAGTCTTGATAATGTTTGTCGTGTGATGCTAGAAGATAGATTGATCGGTTAATCCACAATGTGTTTTCGCATTGTGTTTCACATTTAAGACGCAGGCGTTTTACTGTGCTTCTATTGGGGGGTTCCATATGTGGGCCGGCATAGATGGAAAAATGCCAAGGCTGAAAATCATTCCCAGTCCGAGCCTGGTGGATGAATTTGTGAATGTTAATTTCAGTTTAACATAATGAAGCTGGAATTTAACCCACAACTCTTGGGATGACTGAGCCATAGTCGACCCAAGTGTTTTTCTTTCCCTCCGTGAAGACTTATTCACTAGTGTAGCTCTTTTGCCACAGCTGTATGAACTGAATGTGACACTACTTTTCCAGTTAACATTTCAACAGCAAAAACTGCAGACATGTAAACTAAACTAGTTGGCTTTACCAACAGTTTATACCTAAAACACTGCTTAATAAAACAACAGCAGGTGCAGGATTTTCAAACTGTTTCAGTTTCTTTGGCGTGATGATTCAGACTTAGACTTACACAAACTTTGTCATTTTAACGTGACAAAAATGCTTGTTGCATACAGCTTGCAACAGTGTAATGATACAACACTGCAATATCACAACAGTATTGTAATGATATTGCATTTTGGAGTAGATAAACATTACATTTTGGTAAAGTGCAGCAGTGATTAGAATATAACAATGTAGGAGAAAAACAATCCAGTTTAAATAATGGTGCAAAAAGGCATTGAGATGAAAAAGTTCAGTGCAGTGAAAAATAGGTATGGTGCAAAATGCAGTATAACATTGAGTTGTCTTCTATTTAAAAGGATGATAAAAGTACAGCAACATTGGTAATGCATAATAATGAGGTGCAGATTCCAGTTTAGAGTTAAACAGTTCAAAATCTGATGGCAGACAATCAGAAAAAGTTGTTGCAGAATCTGCTGGACCTGCATCCATTGCTGCGAAGCCTCTTCCCAGAGGGCAGCAGGGAGAACAGTCCATAGTGGGGGTGTGAGGGGTCGCTGATGATGTCACGCTCCCTATGGTGCTTATGTAGAAGCTGGTGAGGATGGGTGGGGGCAGGTGGGCTCTCCTCATCCTTTGCAGGAAGTACATGAAATTGTAATTTCTCCTGTGCCTGCTTGCCCTGTGCCCCCATGACATCTACTTATAGATGGGATCCAGTGTAGACACCCTTTATCTAGACTGGACTCATCCAGCAGCTGCTTCACACACTATATCATTAGGAAAGATGTTTTGGTCAAAATAGGTACTAAACGAAAATAATATTTATTTTTTTTTTGTAATTGAAGCACCAGCTTACACCAGTATGAGTAAATACTTTATGATTGTAATTTCTCCTTTCTTCTACAAACTTACTTTTATAAACTGGATGCCTAAAGCAGGTGCAGATAATTACCTCGTTCAGTCCAAATCTGCAAACTGTCTTGTCTGTATGAGTTTGAAATGCAGACAGCTTGTGAACAATAATTTTCCGTGTACAAATCTTATAGTGACAATCAATTCTGAAAGCCTCAGTGGTGAGAAAGCCAAATAAAAATGCCAAAAGCCATCTAATGTAAAGTTATTGACACCGCCCTGGGGTGAATAAAGACTCATAAATACAAACACATATTGTCACAATAAAAGCAGCTGTGTTTGTGGTGTAAGCTTGTCACATTAATGCTATTTAGAGGTTAGTTCTCTTTGTTCTCTTTTCTGTTCTTCTTAGTGTTACATTAAGAGTACAGCTGGATCCATGTTGTGTTGAAATCACACACAGGCTGAAATCTATTGACTGAATGTTTAATTGTCTAAAGTCTGTTGGTGGTTTAGGATTTAGTTAAAAAACATGAGCAAAAAACAGGATCATGAAGACCAAAAACAGACAGGCAGCCAAGTCTTCACAGTAACTGTAACTTCAACACTTTGGTCTGTAAGGAAGTGCAGCAAGTAGAAACCCAAACAAAGTCCTATTTTAGGTTTACTTCAAGCCTTAAAACAGGCAACGACACTGTCTAGGAGATGTTGCTCTCAGAAAAAAATAAAAAATGTACAATTTTGGCTTACTATGGAAACCCCCACACAGCCACCAGTCATTAAACACAGTGGGAACTCTAAAAATGTAGATTTTTTTTTTAAACAAATGGATTGTATAGCAATAATAAAAATAAATGTTTCCTCAGTATGAGATAGATCAATGACTTACATTCTTATTCATTGTTGAATCTCATAAGATCAGGGACTAATATGGAAATGCCGAGATATTTCAGGCCTCTACCTCATGAGTTGGGTTTTCCGTTGGTCATTCTATTCTTCTACAGGCTTCTAGGTTGTCAGACCTCACCAGATGTGGTAAGTGAAAAGGAAGACAGTGTGTGTGGTTAATCACAGTTCATTTTTGATTTAAAGGACAGGCGATAGATTCTTCATAGTTTTGAAACTTCTTTTTTCTCCTAGTCTTTTGAAAAGAAGTGTACATGTTTGAAAAACATTTACACTCATTTTGTTCTTAGATTATTTTGTCTGACATTGTTAGAGGAACTAACATGTCTGATTAAAAATCTAAAGTTAACAAGCATGCAAAGGGGAAATGTACCGGTATACTATATATATATATATACTTCATAGGACTGTAACAAAGTTCCGGTGGCCCACTGAATGCAGGTCATAACATTATAGCAGCAAACTGTCTGCGTTTCTGAGGTTTTGTAATATAAAAACAAAATCCTGTTTTGATCAACACTAACATACTGCTCTAAAGAGTCAAGAATCATCAAATCTTCTGTGTTTCTTCTCCAACAGTTTTTGGAAAGAGTCTCATAGACACATTAACATATGAGCAGCGCTTTGGACCTCACACAGTACCAATCCTGGTGCAGAAGTGTGTGGAGTTCATCACAGAGCATGGGCTGGAAGAGGAGGGAATCTTCCGCCTTCCTGGTCAGGACAACGCAGTCAAACAGTTCAGAGATGCTTTTGATGCAGGAGAAAGGCCGTCCTTCCCAAGGTAATGTACTGACAACAGTAGTATGAAAAACAATATGGGTTGCATGCTTTTAATAATTCCACTGTTTTGCTAATTATACACCAAGCAAAGTAAATCTAAGTTGTAGAAATTCTGCAATGGAAAATCATTTAATAGGTCAAGGTCTGACCTATGTGGAAAATCTACAAGTAAAGAAAGCCACTGCCATAAAAGGAGACATTTCATAAAGCAAAAAACAAACCAAAAAAAAAAGGAGGAAAGAGAGAGAAGTAGAGTGAGACTGAAAGATTTCAGCATTCAATGAGCTGAGGGCGAGACCACATCCTGTTCTAACAAACTCAACATCACAAGCTCCTCTGACAGGGCACTGCACACTAGAACGTTCCTTTGTCCCCAACTTGTTGCCTGTATTCTTATGTATGACAGGTTAAAAGCTGAGGCCAGGCTAAGCAATGAACCAAATTATACTGCTTAAAATATCAAACACATGTATAATCATGAAGATTGGCACTTGTATAACAATAAATAATGTAAAGTAAAAGGTATTAGTTTTTTTTTTTTTACCAGGATTTATAATTATATTGCATATTTTCCCTGTTTATAAAACAAAGCAGAAGCCAAAATGGAGACGCTGTGAATAAAAGTACATAAAAACGCCCCATAACTCATTAGATTTGAGACTCTTATTTCAAGACAAGCCCAAATCATCACCGTCATCATCCTCAACATTATCATGATCATCTCACCACTTGGCATTGCATGTAAGATGTTTTTGCCAATAATTTGGGTTTTGTTTTTTTCTAACTGTGCTCTACTTTGGTTTTAAATGTCAAATGGCCATCCTCCAAGTGGTCTGTGGTTTAACTTTTACTAAGGCCTTTAAAGTCTGTGATGGATTTCGCTATCTTTTATTTTTTTTATTGTCTAGCATTGAGCTGAGTTTGCTTTGAAATACAATCAGATTAGTTTTAATGCCTGATATGAGTCTGATTTGTTAAGAAGCCTTTACACTGTGGAACGATGGGTTTTGGGTCGTATCACTGCCATATAATCTCTTGTTGATAAGTTGTACCAGAGCATTTTTAAAGGGCTGATGCAAATGTATTTTTGTCCACATTTCAAAAAGATTTCCTTTGCTTGGTAAAAAATAAAAACACATACAGCCTTTTCACTTTGACATGACTAAAACCCTTTTTTAATGCAGAGGGGAAAATATGTTTATTTACACCTAAAAGCATGGAACAATCCCTATAACACTGAAGAAAAAAAAAAAATTATTTTATGCTTTTGATCCAGGTTTTATATTAACCATAATGCTTTTAGAAGATGTTAACTGTATAATGTTTCCACAGTGACACAGATGTCCACACGGTGGCGTCGCTGCTCAAACTGTACCTGAGGGAGCTTCCTGAACCTGTGGTACCATGGTCTCAGTATCAAGACTTCTTGGACTGCACTAACCTGTTAGACCCCAGCGGCAGAGAGGTATGCAGTATTACCAAGGAATTTAGCAATATATCTGAGCACACTTTATTTTTAACAGGCTTTGAATCTGTTGGATATGTGTCCCTGCAGGGCTGGGAAAAACTGGAAAAACAAATAGCTCTTCTTCCCAGAGCCAACTACAACATTCTCCGTTATGTCTGTCGGTGAGTGAAACATTGATGCACACACCAAATGGAAAAGAGCATCCTATATTCCCATAGTCTTCACTTACCTGATATTTCTTGCAAATGACATCACCCTGCAACTGAAGGGTTGTTGGTTCAACTCTGTCTCTAGATTTCAGTGGTGTTGTGTTGCTGGGCATAACACTTTGCTTGCGTTGCCTATTGATGGTGATTAGAGGGCTCTGTGTATGGCGTCTGTCAATGAGCCCCGGGGCATTGAATGGGTGAAGGAATGAATGTAGTGTTAAGCACTTTGGTCAATTCTCCTGACTTGAAAAAGCTGTATGAACAGGCTTTTAATCATTTATGTATAGTTGCAAAAACATATGCAGTCTGACTACTGGTATGTTGATCTCTCTAATACTGACTCCCATTGATCTCCATTGTTTCTAACAATTACCGCCCTAACCCTAAAGGAAGCCCAATTCTCCAGCCTAAACCTAGCTTGTGAGGACTGGCCAAAATGTATTGTTCCAGCTCTCACGAAAAAGATATATAAATGTCTGTTAAAAAGATCCAAAAAGTCCAAAATGTCTATTAGATGTAATAATTTTTATTTGAACTGTTGAACAGATACATTTTTATTGTATTTCAGTCACTACCGACTCAAATATTTCCTGGTCATGAATGAGAATAAAAGGAAGACAGAAAAATGGTGTTTGCTCAAATGCAGCACCATCACTGCGCAACTTCATGAGCACACAGGGACGGGCTGCCAGTTTGAGCACCCCTAAAAGGCGGATTTATTCCATGTAAAGGCTCAGAAAGTATAGGACAAAGAATTCAGGCAAGATAGACAGTGGAATAACTTAAAAAGCGTCAATTTAAACTATTTGCTGCAGATCTGCAGTAGCAGTGTTTAGGGCTTCTAGGGCTGTAATGTCTACTGGGGAGAAACACAGGTTAGTGACCATGATAATCTGATGGAGGATGATTGAGAGTCACTAACCTGGTTTGACATTTCAGTCCATGCACAGTGAACATGGCAGACAAGATGCAGAGGACGCTGCTTCCAGGCACTGAAGCCTAGAAGGCTGCAGAACTGGCAGGAGGTCAGACCCAAGCAGACGAAGGAAGGCAGAAAAATCCAGGTCGAGGTTAGAAGGCAGATCCAGGATCAGTCCATAGGAAGAATCCTGCAGATGTCCGAAGAAAGGTCAGGCAAACGGACAGGGCAGACAGGCTCAAAGGTCCGAATACAAAACAGGTCAGGATCAGACAAACATAAGAAACTCTCTACAGCAAAGGCTCAAGAATAATCTAGCACTGGTGGCTGGGACCAAGGAGTTTAAATAGAAGCAGGTGTAGGTGGATCAGGTGAGCAGTGATGAGAAGTAGGGCAGAACTAGACAGGTGATTAAAATGATCAAGCCAGCCATCAGCACCAAAATCATGAAAGTCCAGGCCATTGGTATGTCTCGCTCATTACACTGAGTACCTCCATAAGGCTCCAACAGAGGGGCATGTCTCTTTTTTAAGCACCCTTTAAGAGTCTTTGCTCACAAGAACAGGAACAAAAAGGATTAATCCAGGTTGAAATCAGTTATAAAACCTGAATACTGACTCAGAATGGGATAAATGTAAGTCATGACTAATTACCTATTAATCAAGCATGGCTGGAGGGGTAAGTTTATACTGTAGTAAAAAGCATCACTGTAATTACTGTGAGGAACAGAGAGCAGGGGGACTTTCATCTAAGCTACAGTTATACTTAAAATCTCTGTTTATGATAGAAAACAATAGTCTGTGTGGAATTCCAGCTGGATTTACAATGGGTGTCAAACCGATATCCTGCAACCTTTAGATATTTCCCTGGTCCAATATACTGTACCTTAATTAATTGGCTTATTTACATCCTTAGTAACAGCCAAGTTCTCCAGAGTTCTGCTAATGTCCTAATTAATTGACTAACGTGTGGGTTAAAGTATCAACTCATTTAAAACTTGTAGGACACCACCCTTCAAGACTGGACTTTGACACCTGTGGTTATGTTAAGATGAGAAATAAAAATCTGGGGTTTCATTTTTAAATAATTGCATAAAATCTACACTTAAAATTGTACATACACCAGATGTGAAGATAGATTATGGCCCCTCAAAAATTCAGATTCATAAAATCATGCTCAAGCACAAAACCAAGCAATTTTCCTTTGTTGATCACAGCTCTACCTCAAAGTGTGTATCCGAGGCTCCACCATCTGTTCGTCCCTCTTCACATTCAACCATAATTGGTCCATGCAAGCACTGTATAAATGTCAATGTATTTTGAAAAGAGCCAGCTGATGATTGCCTTTCATGGTTACCACAGCCAAAAGAGCAAAATAAATGCAGTTTAACAGAAGCCGAAATAGATATGTTAGTGAGTCATGTGTAGCCAGACAAATATGTTTGATAGCTGGAGTAGATTAATGGAAGACTTATTAATGAGGATGTCCAAGTCTGATGCGGACTGATCATATTAACAAAGAGACCAAGGCAGCAATGCACTTATCACTGGCGGTGACATCTCAGATTTATGGATAATTCTAGACAATTATTTTGTCCTTAAATGCTATCTTAGACACAATTGGCTTTGTTTAAAATGTGAGTAGTCTCACACCTTCTCATCTTCATACTTTGGACCTTGTGCTGACATAGGGCATTGAATTTGAAGGAATAACAGTATTTCCTCAAACCCCTGTCCCTTTTGATCACAATTTTTTGTAACCGTAAAGTTACATTAACAGCCTTCTCCCCCAAAAAAAGAAGGTTTAACTTTAGCAGATCAATATCATATGATGCAGTTATAAATTTTAAAGAATCTGTTCTACTTTTTATTTCATCTGTATAATTGATGGGCCCAACAGAGGGGAAACATTTAAATTATTCCCCCTCACAAATCGATTATTTTGTAGATGTGGTTACTAGTTTCCTGCTTACTGGACAATGTAGCCCCTTTAAAAATAGAAATACTTTAAAAATAGAAACCTGGCTTTAATGCAGAGCTGGACGCTTGAAAGAAAAATGCTAGGAAACTGGAGAGAAAATGGTGCTCTACTTACCTATGGGAATCCTAACCAGTCTGGAAAAACCCTTAACAGCTGTATAAAATTGAACCATCCATTCCCACTACTCTTAGCAGTAATGTTTTTTATGGGATTCTTTGTAAATAAGATAGATTCTATATAAAAAAAAAAAAAAAAAAGGTCATTGGCATCCCTCTAAAACGTCAACTTGTATGTTAGATCCAGTTCTAGAAATGTTATTTCAGAAAGTTTTCCATCTGATTTCCTCCTCCATTTTAGATGTGATTAACCTATCCCTGTTACAGGGATATATATCTCTGGCTTTTAATGTAGCTATAATTAAATCTTTTCTTAAGAAATCTTAAGAAAGTCTCTTGACCCAGATGACCTGGTCAATTATAAAGCTATATCCGATCTTCCTTTCTTTTCGAAAATTCTTGTGAAAATAGATGATATTTCAATCAAATGTGTGAGCACTTACCATAATGAACGTTTTAACAAGTTTCAATCTGGTTTTAGAGCTCATCATAGCACTGAAACAGCTCTAGTAAAAGTCACTAACAATGGCCTCAGATAATGAACTTTTATTTTTACTTGTCCTGTTAGATCTCGTTGCTGCATTTGACACAGTTGATCATAATATTCTTTTAGAAAGACTTAAATATTTTATAAGAATTAAAGGAACAGCATTAGACTGATTTCAATTGTACCTGTCTGACCAATTTCAGTTTGTTTACGTTAATGATAAATCCTCCTCAAGCTCAAGGGTTACCTGTGGAGTACCACAGGGTTCAGTACTAAGGCCAAATCTGTTATTCAATTATATATGATTAGCCTTCTGGATCTCACTTAATATAGTAATATCTTGGTATCATTTTTGATCAGGAACTGTCGTTCAAATACAAATACATTAATAGAATTCCCTTCTGTCATCTCTGGAATATTGCAAGAATTAGAAATATCCTGTTCAGGGGTGATGCTGAGAAACAAGTGCATGGCAATTCGTTACCCCCTATTGTAATTCACTGCAGCCAGAGTTCCGATTAAAATTAAATAGATTATATTTGAAGAGAAGCTATTCCATGAAGAGAAGCTATCCTAGCTTCTGTTCGTTGGCTTCCTGTGAAGTCCAGAATAACATTTGAAATCCTGTTTCTCACATACAAAGCCTTAAATGGACAAGCTCTGTCTTATATCAGTGAACTGATTGTACCCCATGTTCCTAACTTCACTTTTAAATCTGCAGGTTTACACTGAAAAAAATCAACATTTAAATAAGCAATTTTTTCTTGAAATAAGTGCATTTTGTCTTGAATTGAGGAGGTAAAAGAGACATTTTGTCAATGGAACGAGACAATTTACACTTAAAATAAGAAAACACAATTGCATTGTCTAATTTCAAGTGCCTGTTATCTAATCATCTTATTTTAAGACTAAAAATACTCATTCCATTGGCAAATTATCTCATTTACTTACTCAAATTAAGGGTAAATACACTTAATTTAAGACATTTTTACTTATTTCTAGATCTTTTTTCCAGTGTACTTGTGGTTCCTACATTTCTAAAGAATTTCTAAAAGTAGAATGATAGGCAGATCTTTTACTTATCATGCTCCTCTTCTGTGGAACCAAATACGAGTTTTAGCCCATGAGGCAGACATCCTATCTACTTTTAAGGGTATGCTTAACACTTTCCTTTTTTATAAAACTTATAGTTAGAGTGGTTCAGGTTATTCTGGGCTTTCTCTATGGTTATGCTGCTATTGGCTTAGACTGCTGGAGGACATAGTTTTCATCATTCTGCTTCATTCTATCTCTATTCTCCTTTTTATTTGCTGGTTCAATCTGTAACTTTATGCCCTCTCTGCTGTTCCTCATCATAGTAGCTTTGTCTCGATTTTCCTTTTTTTCCTGGATCGAAATATCAGCTGTGCTGCTGCCATCAACATCTATGTTTACAGATGTTGGAGCTTGGCTTGTTTTTCAGTGTAGTCCTGTTTTTCTTACAGTGACTAACTGTATGTGCTCTCTTTCATCCTTTGACATGGGAGCTGGCTGGTAGCTCGTTTTCCTGCCTCTGTGTTGCCTGAATGACTTATTGCAATCAGCTGGATTTTCCTTGGATAGAAAACTTAGAACAAATCTGAGTGGATGATCTGGTTAAATTATCTCAGTAAAATGCCTTTAGATTATATATGTATATTTGCACTATACATCTATAAATTGAATTGAATTTAATTAAAGTGGATTGAGGCAGAGAGTTAGTCAATACTTGACTATGTTTAACATTTGTGAGCAATTTGATGCTGGTATGAGCTGTCTCTCAAGACCCCCAGAGTGATGAACACCTGTAATTAATTTTTAAAAAGCTGGAAAAATGGGAAAACAGCACAGCTTTATATAAGATTTTATATGGGCTAAATGGTCTTGTTTATGCTGCATCATCTTATATATAGATGTTTCCCCATTAACATGGATTATTTTGAATATTTAAAAAACAGACTGGAGCATGACTTTTTGCATGGATGGGTAATTGGATCAATTTTTCCAGTACTGGACCCCGTTTACCTAGAAAGATCAATTAGCTCACAAACCACTTTTCATATTGAATCAGGAAATTTGACCATTTACAAAGTGTCCAGTATAGGAAAATCATCCATTGTGCAACATTTCAGACTGGTGTTTTAAAGGTATCTGAATATTTAGAGCAAACAGTGTGAATTTCTTACACCAAGTTAAATTTAAACATTGATATGTGGCTTTACTCATCCCATTGGTTATCAGGGAGAGGAATGAGGCACTTTGACTTTGATATAAGCTGCTTATATATCTTATTTGTGTGACAGGTTATCTTAGCACAGCTAGCATTTATCAAACATTTTACATGCAGCTTATGATCCAATGAAGTTGATCTACGATAACAGTTTCAAAGGAAGTGAAATTAAATGTCTGAGAGGAATTATGATATATTTATATTGTATGATATGACATATGGTAATTACATTATATATTATATAATGTAATTAAATTATATGATATATTCACTTCCATACACACACAGTCGTCATCTCTGTCGTCCATTTCCCCTCTCTACAAAATATTTGTATGCTGTAAAGATAGAGAAGGGAAACCATTTTCACGACAATTTAGTTTTTATAGATCACGACGTTTGCCTGGACTTCGGCATATGCAGGTTTCAGGCCTCATTTTGTGTGTACACAAGTTTTAAAAACAACACCCTTCTGCCTTAGTTGAGTGAAAATCAAATCATTTATTCCCTCATGAGCAAAACACATTAAAAGGACCTCAGATCATTACATTGCTGCAGTCAGTTCAGTTATACATTTAGATGGAAAGAAGTGTTGCTTAATGGCCTGGAAAAGGTAAAGTTTAAAAGAGAAAAAACTATAATAAAAAGAAATGTAAAGGATGAGGCTCAACATTATATTCTGAATGCCACAAATAAACGACTTTCTCTAGCCATTGCTTCTTTATTCATTAGTGGAATGAAGAGCTGTAGGGATGGCTATAAAACAGAACAGGTTTAAAAAAGAAGGAACATATTCAAATACTCAACGTTAATCATTTAACTCATAATAAATAAATAAATGTTTGACTAAGATTATAGAAAGTTGAAGTTATCACAGTTTCTGTCTGTGTTTTGTTTGTAAGAATCAGCAAAAAATTAGATAGACGTTGTTCTTTATATTCCCAAAGCTTCATTGTCTCCCTCAGTAAAAACAAAATTTTTTTTTATCAATCGTAAACTCTGTGTTTCCTCAGTCTTTAATTACAGAGGGAAAAAAACAAATATGTGATGTAAACTAATGCAAACCTTGCTTTGTTTGATACACAATACTTAACATTGAAATATAATTTGCAAAAAAAAAAAAAAAATAGCACAGTCAGATTGTTCTCTATTCAAATTTTAAAGAGAAGATGGAGGGATGTTTCACCTTCTTTATCCCCTTCTAGAAGGTGCTGAAAGTCACACCTATTTCGTATTTAGCACCCTAGGGCAGATGCTCCCTTCAGACAAATATGTATATTCGTTATTGAACACTTTAAAATCAGCCTCTGATTCTTTAGCTTTGGATGCCAGGAGACGGACTGCAATAAAATGCCATACCGTCCGGTTCATAGTATTTCAGTATGAACACTGTGAGCCCTGAATCTGTTATATTTGATGCATACATCTGTGGCCATGGAAGTGATTGGAACTCTGGATTTCAAAATAGTGTATATTATAGTTTCTGGCTGTAAAATGAAAAGGTTCTGTGTATATAAGGAGTTCAACAAGGCATTGTACGATCAAGATATTCCTGCTCTGATGTTTGCTGCTGTCTCTTTGTTTTCAGGTTTTTATTTGAGGTGCAGCGACATTCCAATGTGAATAAGATGAATGTGGAAAACCTGGCTACTGTGATGGGAATCAACCTGCTGAAACCTCAGATAGAAGATCCGGCCACTGTTATGAAGGGTGAGACCATCCTAGAACTCATTGGTCTTTGTTATGTACTCCTAAACAGTAGTAGTTTAGGAGTAGTTTAGTTTAGTTTACATAATTTTAGTTTAGTTTAGTTTAGTTTAGTTTAGTTTACATAATTTTAGTTTAGTTTAGTTTTGGAATAGAGATTGTTATTAGCTGCTATTAATAATACAGGATTTGCAAACTCCAAGAATACAATGAAATAAATAAAAAATCCAATTAGTTGGTTTCAATAACATTTCAATAACAAAAGATGAGATGTTGAAACATTACATGATAATTTGCTTCCTCATAAATACTTCTAAGTGCTACAACATGATAAATAAGCTAATCAGGGCAATAATTGCTGTATATCATTGCTACATATAAAAAAGCAAAGAAATTGTCTATAAACAAAAGTACTGCAGCAAATTAAAATAAAAAATTAATATGCATATACATATATAAATAGTCGTGTACTTGCACATACACATCTCAGATCGAATAATTTCAATTGACATAGTTTTGAAAATAACTGACTAATTGTGGTTCTGTATTTCAGTGAATTTTTATTGCTTTGGTTTAAGCTGCTGCAATGACTGGTTCAAATAAATCTGGTCCTTTTGAATAATAAGTTTATTAGAATTTAGAAATTACTTTTTAACATGGTGTCTTTCTATGTATATGTACTGTTAAAATAGACAAACTAAAAGTTAGATTACCAGTGGACTAGTATAATGATTTGGTTAAAGGTTGAAAATTCAATTCAGGTTAGGTTAGGTTAGGTTACCCTTTATAAAAAAAAACACCATAACCATCATTTATAAACTGTAAAGACCCATTTATAAATGGTTTAGATGCAGTTTATAAAGGATTATCAAACATTAATAAAATATCTATCTGTTAATCAATAATTAATGGTCTCTATACCATTTATAAATGATAATTATTGTAAAGTGTAATCTCTAAAAAAATGTATTAATACCAAAAGGAACTTAAATATTGCAATAATTCAAAAGCTGTTTTTTTTTTTTTTTACCAGTTTTTATAGCAGCTGGTGGAAGGAAGGACCTTCTGTGGTGGGGAAAATGGGGGGAAAAACAATGTTCTTTAAGGGTCAAAGAAAACAGTATTTTGAACGGTGACTTTTTATCCTGGTCTTCAGGGACCACTGCCCTACATGTTTCAGATGCCTCTCTATGATTGCATGACCTCCCCAGGAGCCATTGAGTCCAGCAGAGGGCTGTTCTGTATGAGTCATGTTTGTGGCAGAAAGGAGCCTAAACCATGAAGGGCAGGGGGACCTGAAGACCAGGACTTAGAACCTTTAATTTAGAAGATAATCTTTTGCATTTTTTTTCTCTTCACAGCGACTCCTCAGATCCAAAAGATGATGACTGTGATGATTAGACAGCATGAAACCTTGTTTCCTATCTCCAAAGATGTGCATCCAGCATCCCCTTCAAATAAGACTGAAGCTCAGAAAAATGCCCCTCGAAGCTTTGTTGGTTGGGAGTCTGCAGAGGTATGGACTTCAGATATGGGGGGTGTTGGGGGTTGATATATTCTCAGTATATAGGTGTGATTTCCTTGTTATCAAATTCAGTGAGGTTCTGTGTAATGAATTGTAAAGTTTTTTTTTAGCAGAGTTAGGGCTACCTTTGGTAAATTTATATCCGTTTTTTTTTTGTTATTTTATGAAGTTTATTTCAATGGCATCGATTGACCAAATCTTAACATATCATCTCCTGACAGTTTCGAAACAATTCAGTCAAATCATAATGACATATTGGTTAAAAAAATTTTTTTTTACTGTAAGTAAGTAAATCTATCTGATTGCATCTCCTGGATGACCATATAGTGACAGTAGGCAGTTGCTTGCATTGTTTCACTGACCTTGGACCCTGCATGTATGCAGGGAAAGTAGAGAGAAAAAAATATGTCCAGCAGAGCCAGGCTTAGTGAGAGTGACCTTCTGCTGAGGCAGACTTGTGGTTCAGAAAAGATAATGTTGGAAACAAAACAGCTGGAACAATATCATACAATATATGCTTTGATAAAGAAGCATTAATTAGGAGCTTAATAAATAGAAAAAAAAGTGCTCCCTTTTTGCTTTCTGTGTTACCAACTAGAAGACAGACATCCCTTCTACATACTCTAGGCCAGGGGTGCTCAAGTCCAGTCCTCAAGAGCTACCATCCTGTAACTTTTAGATGAATCTCTTCTCTAACACACCTTGAAAGGCTCAATCCCCTCATTGAGCCAAATAGAGGCATGATAACGAGCCACTCATTTGATTTAGGTGTGTTAAAAATGGGGTGCAACAAAATGTTGCAGGATAGTAGCTCTTGAGGACTGGACTTGAGCACCCCTGCTCTAGGCATTTTCTGAGAACAAAAAAAAAATTCAATTTCTTATTTCTTATTTGATGTTTCTTATATATATATGTATATATGATGATGACAACACCGAAACATGGGCTGCCTTTTCTGTATTTAA
>NW_015151242.1:51676-56865 GCF_000732505.1 Cyprinodon variegatus | reverse complement strand
TCACTTTGATCGTATGAACTGGTGAATTGTAAAGTGCCTTGAGATGACATGTGTTCTGAATTGGCGCTATATTAATAAACTGAATTGAACTGAATTGATATCAATCAACAGAGATCTTTTCTCCCCTCCCACTGCCACAAACTAAATCCAAGGAAACTCTGCAGCCCATAAATATCTATCATTAACAATAAATCCAGCTCTCTGAACAGCTACTTATGAGGATTACATCACATAAAAAGTATCTCGCTCTGAGCTTAAATGTTTCATTTTTCTCTGTATGCATTTTATACTAACTTAACTTTTCTGCTCAGCTGGGAGATGCATCTATGTCTGAGTCTCCAGAAGAGGAGGAAGACGCTGATAGTCCAGGACCACTAAGAGGTGATTTCAGCCCCAAGGCAGCCCTGCAGGAGTCTTTCTCCCCTTGCTCAGATGATTGGTCTGGAAGTCCTCGCAAGCGCACCCAGACCCTCCCCACATTCAACTGCCCCCTCACTGGGATGGCAGCCAAGGCGGATGCTCTCAACAGGTGGAGCCGCATCAGTGAGAGCGGAGAGGAGAAGGGCGGAACTTTGTCTGAGGATATTTTTAAAATTCTTGATCTGCGGACGTCAGGATCATTTTTTAGAGAATCTAACATGAATACCAAAGAGGGGGAGAATAGATTAAGTGAACGAAGGGGGAGTGACAACACAAGCTCTTCCAGTGCTGCCTCCCAGAAACCTGAGAGTAACCTCCAACCTGCACGGGAGCTGTCTCATCAGAAGAGTGTGGACAGCCTGATGGCCAACAGATCTGTGCAGCAGGTCAACAGCAAGGCAGAACAGAAGGATAACCCTGATCAGCTTGAGAAGACGTGAGTACAGCTGTCAGTGGGGGCAAAATTTCTGCAAAACAAGTGCATGAATTAACTTCCACATTCCTATTGCCCATCTAAACTCTCTGGTTTTTCTCTCGGACTCTTGCAGCTTGAAAGAACAGAACAAGGAGCTGAAGGCCACTGTTGCAGAACTCCAGGCTGCTCTAGAGGCAGAGCGCCGCCGTGTGGCTGCTCTTGAGATCTGTTTGAAGAATGCAGAACGCAGCAAGGAAGAAGCCCAGAGACGCAATGACGAACTGCAAAGAGACATTCAGCAATTCCTTGTTAAGGAAAAAAAACAAGCCTCTACTTAAAATGAGGTTCTTTAGAAGTCTGTGTATTTATGAGTCTGATAACTTGAACAGAACTAATTTAAAATAAGCAGTTTGTCACTGTTGGAATATTTTTTCATTTCTGTGGGAGGTAGAAGATAAGTTATTGGTTCATATGCTTATGCATCTGAGATTAGTCTAATGTCATTGCTCTGGATTCAATTTGAATTCACTTCAGACACTCTTGTCTGCAGGAGCATTTACACAGAGTGCAAAGGAGGGGAAGAGCCACACTGGGAAAGTATGAAAAGAACTTTGAAAATAATGACTGAACAACTCATATTCTCTGAAAACAGATTACAGTATCAAAGTCCTGGGAGAGTCAGATGGATGACATAAGATATCCATCTCTGTTACCACAAGTGAGAGAAAAGCACAAATTAAAGTCAAATAATCTTCCAGCTGCATTGATCTGTAGCAACAGACGTGAAGATAAGTTTGAATGTATTTGTTTTACAAATTATGTGCAGATAGAAAATTGACAAATCCAAAAAAAGGTACGATTACAGCAAAATGAAAGAGAAAACTGGAATGAAGCAATGTATCGTGTAAGAAAAGAGCTAACTTGCATAGTAAAAAAAAGTTAATAAAAGTGTTAAACATTAATTTACATTTACCTAGATTTATTGTCTCCCTTGATAGTCCCAAATAATATCAGTGTTTTTTTTGTGCCTTGTTAATTAGAAACTGATATTTAGTTTCATGCTTGACTTTCCCATCTTTAGCACATCAGAGTTGTTATTATTGCTTTAAGAAAAATCTTGGAAATACAGTGGATAATTTCTACCACAGTTTTAATTTAATTAAGTGGATCTTTTCAACACTGCTTATGATTTTAAAGCTTTATATATAACCTCAACTATTCACCTAAAAGCCAAACAAGTCTTATTCAGCTTCAATAATCTGGTGATGATATGGTGCACTTGCCCAATTTTTCCCTTATTTTTCAGTTTTGATTGAATTGTTTCAATTCAGCTCAGTTTATTTATATAGCGCAAATTTACAAAACGCGTAATCTCAAGGCATTTTACAGTTCACCAGATCATACAGTCAAATTGATTCAAAGTTTTCTATCTAAGGAAGACAAGTTGATTGCATTGACTCATTGACTAGAACGCAGTCCCTCACACTAAGCATGATGTAGTGACAGTGGAGAGGAAAAACTCCCTTTTAACAGGAAGAAACCTCCAGCAGAACCAGGCTCAGTGTGAGCGGCCATCTGCCGAGGCCGACTGGGGTTNGACTGGGGTTCAAGGAGACAGAAGCAGAGATACAAAAAGCAGCTGTAAAAGGCGGCCCCGTCCAGGAAACACACAGCCAGGCAGACGACCTCCGAACCAACCCCCATGTCAGAGGATGAAGAGAGCACATCCAATCAGTCACAGTCAGAGAAACAGGGCTACACTGTAAAACAGGCCAATCTCCAACATCTATAAACAAAGGAGTAGATGGCAGCAGCACGGCTGATATTTCTCTCCAGGATGGCCAGACTAGGCAAAGCTACTTTGAGAAAAAGCAGAGAGAGCATAATGTTAGAGATTAAACTAACAGATTCTACAAGAGATTCTGTTTCTCCCTTTATACTTCTTAAGTTCACAACTGCCTGGTGAATCAGTTTAACCTTAAAAAAGTTCAGTTCCTTTTAGTATCTCCAGTTTTCTTTCCCAAAGCCATGTTTTGCAAAGGCGGCAGGCTCAGAAAGTCAAATTACTACTAGTGTTTAAAGGTCTCATGAGAAAATGTTAACATTTTTCCAAATTCTTGTGCAAGATGTTTTATCTTCTTATAAAACCAAACTCTAAACATGAGCCAAAATTCATATTGTTTTTACAAAAACAACACCATGCGTGTTGTATTGTGCAATTTTTATTTAGGTGAAGAAAATGATCCATTCAGGTAACAGCTGAAGGGGGAAAGAGGAAGGATTATTTTTCATCTTCATACAGATAAACTAGCTAAAGAATGTGTTTTACAAGAAAAAGCAAAACAATTTGAATAGCTTAGATGAAATATAGACCTGAAACCGACAGAATCTTTTCAAGGAGGGACAAGAGATGTCCTCATAGTCTTATAGATTTGTAGAGGTTTAGACTAAATGAATAAAAAAGGGTGCATCCAGGCATGCAAGCAACATTTTTAAACTGTTTATCATATATATTTACATGGCAACGTAAATCACTTTCTCTTATTTTTCAGTAATGTGACAACATATGTCACATTCATAGCAGCAGCATTTTTTAAGATCACAAAGCCTAATAATGAAATAAAGCTGTGCATAAATTAAAGATCCTTTTTTGGTTCAATGTTTTAAATCCTTATTCTTTTAGGTGTTTGGTCTTGGTGCTGCATTTTGGTATGTTGTACAATTGCTTTCAGTTACAAGCAATAAATCACATTAGGTTTTAAAACTATTCTTTAAAAGAAAAAGAATGTGCTTTTAAACATCAATCAACTTTTAAGCAGCTATAACAACCAAATATTTCCCTCAGGGGCACAGTTGGTAAGGTCGTAAACACATCGGCCACAAACACAATGAAGTTTATAGGAGATCTATTCTAACTTCTAAGGATGATTCATGCTTACAGCACAATGGCACTTAGCATTTCATTGATTTTCCACCTTTTATCCTGACTGAAAAGACATATGGTATGAAGTCAGAAGATTTTCTTATCATACTTGAGAAACACCTGGGAATCATAAAACTGGGAAACTATATAAGAGCACAGAACCGGACTGTTTGAAAGTCTGGTTTTAGGCGTTATTTCTGTCGCACCCACAAATCCACATTTATTACAATGCGGGATCCGTAATGGAGACCATATGGAGCCAGGCCAGGCTGAGCTGTGTGTGCTATCGAGCCTTCTTAAGCCCATCAGGAAGATGTGATAGTCTGTTGGTGCAGCAGTTCAACAAAGCAGCAGATAACAGCACGTCTGTCAACTGTCAGCCTGGCAGCTGAGTGGCAGAAGCAGGAAAAGCTCATTCTTTCCCTTCTCTGTGACGCACTGTGAAATCAGGAGTGTATCTGGGGGGTCACACGAAAAAGCTCAGGAATGGTGGACAGTTGCATGGTGGAAGAGAATTCCAGTGACTAATTGAGAAAGTTTTTATAAGTTGTGGATTCACTGACAGTGAATGTAATCAGAGCATTTTACTGGGAGCATTTACATAACATAGAGTGTGGCCATTTTGGATCTCATTGTGTTGCTTGTTGGGAGAAAATGTCTTAAGTCCCCTCACTGGAAAAAATCTAAATCTAGATAAGTCGTTTTTTTCTTAAAATAAGTGCATTTTTTCTTCGATTGAGGAGGTAAAAGAGACATCTTGCCAGTGAAACAAGAAAATTTACAATTAAAATAAGAAAACACAATTATATTGTCATATTTCATATTTCAAGTTCATATTATCTAATTATGTTATTTTAAGTGTATAAATACTTCATTGGCAAACAATCCAATGTACCTATTCAAACTGAGGCTAAATACACTTAATTTAAGAAATTTGTACTTATTTCTAGATCGTTTTTCCAGTTCTGGCCTCAGTAAGTTTCTCTTCTTCAGATAAACTTCAATTAGAATATTGTTTATTTAATGGGGGGGAAGCCTCCCATCAAGAAGCAATTGTCTTAAACAAGGACTGTTATCGTGCAACAAGAAGATCCTGGTTTCGACCCCCAGCCTTGGGTCTTTGACTCTTCCAGAACCATACAGTCTGTTCATAAGGTACATTCCCAATAAAAGTCATGAACTATACAGAACATTTCAGTCAAATTATCCAGTTTTGTTTTGTTTTTTTTATCTAAGGAAATCTAGCTAATTTCATGAAACCATTGACTTTGTAGGATACTCTCCTACTGGTTGAGCATGGGGCACAGTACTGTAGATATTTGCTTGCATTTTGTCCCTCATACTAAACATAAATGCTGGAAGAGTGAAAAAATCCTTTTCAAAAACGAAAAACCTCCAGCAGAACCAGGCTTAGTGTGAGGCCAGTTAGGG
>NW_015151242.1:20703-51627 GCF_000732505.1 Cyprinodon variegatus | reverse complement strand
AAATACTTTCTGTGTGAGATATGTTACCAGTAAACTAGCTTGATAGGTAAGATTAGTTTAGGAGAGAAACTGTTAAGCAAATGAGCTATAAGGGATGCTAAAAAGGATAAAAGAGAGCACACAACCAGCCACAGCAACATCTGAGCCCCTAGCTATGTCTAGCAGAGAAACATTACTAAGTACTGAAAAACTGGCCCAACTCTATCATCCATAATTGAATGTGGCACCAAAGCTGAGTACAATCTGGAAAACCTGGGCTGCTTATTCTCATTTTTGATAGGGACAAGTATGTTTCATGCATCATGTCACACACTACAACATTTTAGCTAAGGCTAATTCTCAATGCCTTTTTCGCACACACACAGTCAGTTACTAAGACATCTGCCTCCATAAGCTTTTGCACAGTTGCTGTACAATTCTGAGAATTCCACTAATGTCCCCGCTATAGTGTTTTTGCTTTTGTTACTTTTACTTTTGTTTTCCTTTTGTCTTTTTTGCAGGAGCTCCTATTGGTTCTCCACCTGGATTACCCACAAGAATCAGTTTCTTTTTTACAGCCAGAGCAGCTGGTGGTATGGTTTTGATGTCTTTGCTTTTTTCCTTTTCTTTTTCCTCTTTCCCTTTCTGTCTAACAGATCTTTCTCCTTTCCACTGATTTTCTTTCTTCTGTCCCTCTGTCAGGTTCGGCATTAAAGGACACATTTAAATTTGGTAACAAAATTATTAAATAAAGCAGTTTTGGGTAATCAAGGGGGGCTTCTCACCAACAAAGCCTGCCTTGGCAAAGCACATTTGTTCAGCATAGCATGGTATTTAGATTTCTGTTCTGCTACCACTAAACAGAACAAGGTAAAAGAAAAAAGATATATATAATTGATTGTGTTGATGGCCACAGTCCAGCTGATATTTCCCTCTAGGATGGTCCCACAGAAAACAGGACCAGCCCAGAAGAAACTATTATGAGAAAAGCAGAAAGGTCATAAAGGGTTAAACTAACAAATACTGCATTGGGGTACAGTATGGAGATTGAATGGAGCAGACTTAGAAGTGGTCCCTATGTCCTCCAGCAGCCAAAGCCTACAGTAACATAAAGATAGCTTAGGACAGTGGCGACTCATGGAGTTTTCTCCGGGGGGGCTATAAATTAAAATTAGATGTATACCAAAAACCAATCAAACATTTATTAAATTATCACACCAGTATATGCCAACAACAAAAACCATTATAAAAACACTATAAAAACAAAACATAATATTATGTACAGGTTTACTTTTTGTACATAAATCTTGCCCTTCTGAGGCTTTGTGAAGACAAATCTGTGTTTTGCATGGTCCAATGTTGTATCACAAACCTAAAAAAAATAATGTAGCAGTTTAATCATAGAAGCTGTTAGACAGCTTTATACTTTTTTAATATCGAGAAACTATTTATTTTCTGTAAATGTGTTTATTTAAGAGCAACTATGCAAATTAACAAATATCTAGAAAAAGTACATTATATTATATTATTTTCCTTGTGTATCCCAGATTGTTCATGCTTCTTTTTCTTGTCTGAAAAAGTTCTACCTGTCTTTATCCATGCTGGGTCAGATCCTGCAGTGTGAAAAGGGCAGGTTGTCAAGGCAGCAGAATAAAATCGTTAGCCTCACTACATGCAGTTAGCCAAGCCTTGTAAACCAGGTCCCGAATAAAGGTCCTGTCTTTTGGACTGCTGATTAATTTTGATGTTTAGTTGATCAGGTCAAAACAGTTTCACCTCCAGCTTCTCTTGGTAAGTTTGTGTCCCTCCCGCGACTTGACCTGTCAATCATAGCAGTTGTCTGTGACAAGAGTTCCTGTCACCTCAGGGCATGACTTTGGTGCGCCAAGAGATCTCCTATACTTCTATATTGCAGAGGAGCTGCTGCGCATATACAACTTTTAACAAAAGTCAATCGGCAAACATTTTTGCGCCTGAGGGCAGAAATACGTCACCAATCCGATGAAAAGTGAAATGACGATTTACACATCATTAAAGACTAAACATTTATCTTGCATTTCTAAAAAATATTTATCAATATATTTCGAAATATTTTAATTTTATAATTAAATTTTAATTCGTTTTTTTTTTATTATGTCTCAATCGAGGTCATTGGGCTGGTGGGGAGGCGCCCTAGTGCCGTCTATTGGCCGCCACTGGTTCAGCATAACCTGTGCAACTCTATCGGCCTTATCAAAAAGAAAGTTTTAAGCCTAGCCTTATAAGTAGACAGGGTGTCGCCTCATGAACTAAAGCTGGTAGTTGGTTCCACAGGAGAGGAGTCTGATAACTAAAAGATTTTCCTCCTTTTCTACTTTTAGAACCTAAAATAAAGACTTTTTAACCAAAAAGTTATCAAATTAGTTCTTCCTTCAAGGCTTCAGTCATCACATCAATGGTTGTATCTACTCTTATGTATTAACAAAAAAATAAATAAATCAGATTATACTTATGTAAAAAAAAGTTTGCTTAACTTATTTTTCAATAAAAGAGGGTATTTGCACTAAAGTTTTCAGTTGGTTACAAAAATGGTATCCAAAAGGAGTTGGGTACTTTATAAAAGATAACACTGATTATGTTTTTGTAGCTTTTCTGAGTTACTGTTTACTGTGGAGTTTGTAAATCAGCTCTGCTCAGATAAAAGTTGAATGCCGTTAGCTACTATGAAGGCCCTACACCTCATTGCCTTTTTATTTCATTACGATCAGCGTTGTCTGATTGAAGCATCCTGCTACATTCAACGATATCAACAGGCCCAGAGAGTATTTTGTCAAAACGAAATGCTCAATGTAGCCAGGATAGCCGCTCAGAGAACTCCATCATTTACAAAGAAAATAAACAAATGAGGGGTATTATCCCCGGAACGCCCACTAAAACAAAATAGCCCTTCCACAAGGACGAGGCTAAAGGACGGTGTTTACAAAATCCTCATTAAGGAAACTGTGAGATAACACACAGGCTACTGCATCACACAAAGTTAGAGAGCAGGCAGGCACACACACACACACACACACACACCACAAAGAGACCATAAGCACTGTCCAATGTGAAGCCCACCATATCACAGATAAGGGACAGAAACCCAGAGCAAGGAAGAGAGGCAAGCACAGACAGAGTCTGACAGAGAAGAGGACGCAACAGAGATGAGTCGGATAGACAAAGGCAAGCCTTGGCCACCCTGTCAACGCAACCACCGTCCTGTTGCAAGGAACTTCAAAAGGTGCGCATGAGAATAATTATTGCGACATCTGGAGAGGAGCACTAGGAGAACACATCCCTAAAGAGCGGTTCAAGTTGGTCAATGCAAGGGTCAATGTCTCTTCAGCTGGTGCATTGTTCAGGCTGTAGATAAACTAATTCCACCTTGATTAAACTCTTGGAAGATACAGAATTATTTTCTGGCCTTTTTGCTTGAGCAGATCTCTAGGCCATTGGCATAGACTAAATTGCTGCAGATTTTTTTCTCCCATGGCGAGCATTTGGGTCTCTCAACTGGGAACCATTTGCACATCCAAGACGTTCTTGCTGTTTTCCTTCCTACTGCTACAGAAGCCTCTGTTTGGAAACAGCAGCCCCATCTCTAACGCTCATCAAAGATATCGTCCTGCCCCAGGACTGGGTGACGGGCATGGAGGGGTGGTGGATCCAATGCTGTTGGAGCAAGATGATAGCACGAAGATGCAAAATCTACTGGAGAGTCTGAAAGAGCAGTTTCTGAGGACATTTAATCTGTCCGTTATGGGTCCTTCATCCCTGCAACCTGGAAGTGCACGAGAGGATCCACCTGAGTACATGATGGAGCTGTACAACCGCTTTGCTAATGACCATACTGCCATGCCCACAGCCAACATCATACGCAGTTTCAAAAATGAAGGTAAGGTCTCACTACATGATTGGTTGGAATTAAATATATATATATATATGTGCTAGTTTGTGTTAAAAATCAAAGGGATTTCCATAGTGAAACTTAGGGAGAAGTAGTTTCTTAAATTTTTGCTATTTTTCCAAGCTTGAACCAATGTTAATTTTTTCTACTTGTGTACAAAACTTTAACTTTAGTAATTGCCAATATTATTTTTGTGCAAGTTTGGTGCTTAGTTTGAATAAGATAGAAGGTAAATGTATTTTGCTTTTGGATATCTGCCTATATTTCGCAGTTCAGCTGAAATTTTGTAAAAAAAAAAATAAAATAAAAAACAGATGCAACACAGAGCTCTAACCTCCATTGCCTTTTCTTTGCCTAGATTCAAATCCAAGTGATATGGGTGTTGGAGGGGTGAGACGCCACCCGCTGCTCTTCAATGTGTCAATCCCCCATCACGAGCGCATCACGGCAGCTGAACTACGCCTATACACCCTTGTACAGACTGACCGACACCTCTACGCCGGTGTTGACCGTAAGGTCACCATCTATGAACTGACATCGCATGACTGGTTTAACATGACAGCCGAAAAGCTAATGAGGGGAGACGAGTTTGCAGAGATAGGCAAGCGGACTGATGTTTTGGAACTGGCTTCACGTCAGGTGTTTGGGACAGATAATGGCTGGGAAGCTTTTGACTTAACTGCTGCCGTGCAGCGTTGGAGTAAATCTGATGGAGCAACAACACACCGATTGGAGGTGCACATTTCCAGCATTGCTAATGAAGAAAATGCTGAGAGTATGAAAGGGACCAGCAAAGATGAGGGTCCAGCTGAAGATGACATGAGGATTGAAAATAGCCCAGAGGAAAAACATAAACCCCTCCTAATTGTTTTTTCTGATGATCAGAGCAGTGATCACCGTGATGACAAGCGTGAGTTGAACGAGATGATTGACCACGAGACCTCGAGTGCCGTTCTTCAAAATGACTATGGGACAGAAAGTGGTGGGCTTTGGGGTGAGGATAGGAATGAGGCTGAACCAGATGAGGAAGATCTTATCCAGATGCGTTCCAACCTTATCTATGACACGACATCCCGCATTCGCCGTAATGCCAAAGGAAATCACTGCAAGAAGCAATCTTTGTATGTAGAGTTTAAGGACATTGGCTGGGATAGCTGGATCCTTGCACCCAGTGGTTATGACGCCTTTGAATGTGCTGGCATTTGTTCATACCCATTGACAAAGCATGTCACACCTACCAAACATGCCATAATCCAGACTCTGGTAAACATCAACAGTCCCCAGAAGGCTGCACGAGCCTGTTGCGTGCCCACCAAATTAGAGCCCATCTCCCTGCTCTACCTGGATGAAAAAGGCGTGGTCACCTACAAGTACAATTATGAGGGAATGGTGGTAGCAGAGTGCGGCTGCAGATAGTCCATGCAGACAGACATTCAAATACTCTGAAAAGTCTTACCACAACAGGAAGATACGAAACACAAACAGCAAGAAATTGAGCCAAAATCTCTGAGAATTGAAAGAGACGGTGAAAGGAATCTCAAGATTTAAACTGTGAGACCAGAAGTGCTCATCTAAAACTGATGAACATTTGTGCCCTGCAAGAGGGCAAACTTGTATTTTTTAACCATAAAATAAAACAAGTACTTAATTTTGAAGTGGAGAGGCATGAATATTAGTCACTAGTTGTAGAGCTGTGCAACAGATCTACAGTCAGTTTAGTTGCTAATACTGAAAAAGGATTTCTGAATCAACTGAGCCTTTTTTTCAATCAGCACAGACTGGTGGGAATGAGTGGGTCAGTCATCCTCCTTCCTCTTTGCTCCCCTGACATCTGTCTTCCTCTCTACTTATCTCTGGCCTCCCCATGCAATGCAAACACTAATCAGCACTTCATGTGCCTTGGTAAAGTGAAATGCCCTGTCTCTGGCAACCTGACAAGCCGTGAACTCTACAGGCCCAGCTACTGTCTGATACGTGAGCTCTGTGCAGAGGTCCGGTTGGAAGTGGTTGTTTATCTTGATCCTGCTTCCCAATTCACATGGCTATTTTCCACTCCCAGGAATCACTGTGATAGCAAGGTGTTGGTGGTTGAAAAATATGTGCACCACCACTAAGGCCTGGTGGACTTGAGGCCATTCAGGGTAACCTTTGATGCAGTAGTGACATTGGAAAGTGGAGAAGTTGTCCAGGGATTGTCCGAGTTTCAAAGCAAATTTTTCATCTAACTGACTTGTGTTACTCTGGCAATTCTACATTTAATTAGGTAATCGATCACTTTTTGAAAACATTTTGATCAAAAACTGACTTTAAATCTGAGATAAATGTGGCAGAGAATCCGAACACGCAATATAAATTTCCTAAAAGAAATACTTCCCTTTGTTATAAGCCATTTGTCATGTCTGCTGCTTGTGTCAAATAAAATACTATTTATTGTTCTAATTTATTAATTTCTACAACAGAGTAAATGATTACATATGTATATTTGTAAGTGAGAATAGAGATTTTATGCTTATGACAATGCAATTGCAGCACAAGTTAAATTTTGTTGGGAAGAGAAATGTTAACAGTTGTAAAATAAATAAAAAAGTACTCCAATCACTGTTTGTCACTGTCTCAATAATATAAGGTGTAATATTAAGATGCATATTTCATATAGTTTTAGGAGTTAACATTTTTAGTGACATCAGGTTTTGATGTTTACTGTGACAGAAATATTTTTATTTTACTTTCTCTAGCATCACTCGGAGTGTCTTGAACTGTCAGCTGTCTTTGCCATTATATCAGGATGAAGCTGTTGGAGCAGACACAGAAGGCATTGCTGACATTCAGATCATTCATACCACCGATATCAGCTCTAAGGTCATAGTTCATGTTCAACACACAAACAAAGAAACCATGGGAAATAAGGGGAAGGCATTCTAATGAAGAAAACGGGGGCCAGTTGTCTTCACCGACACTGGCAGGCTGTAGACAGTTATGAGGAGGATATGGAACAAATGACATATTTCCAGGTGGAATTGTTGGTCTTGAATTGTTGACAGGCTGATAAATTGAATATTTCAGATTGTTGTTTAAAAAAACATTGGGTGCTTAAAAGATTTTTTCTCTTGCTTCTCTTTCTTATTTTAGTGTTTTGAATAGTTACGAAAAACCCTCTCAAGATCCAATAGGGCACATTGCAAAAGCTTACAATTTTATAAACAATCTTAAGGTTTTGATCAGGAGTATATTAATTTCTTAAGATATGCGTCATTAGGATACAGTGAAGTGGTTCGATAAACAGTTCATGTCAATATTAACACAGACTACATCAGCCAGAGAGAAGATTAATGAAAAGACAGTGACCTGGACTGGGTTGTCCTATATTATTCTAAAGTATCCCTGACATGTTCAAAACTTATGCAACAAACTTTATCCAAGCCTTAACATCATTTTATTTTGGCAGTGAAGTCATGGGTTGTGAGCTTAAATAGATTCCCTTGGGTTTTGGTGAATTTTCATTTTTTTATTAACAAGATTTTCACTCATCTGTCATAAATCATATGATAGGCACCCTAATAGTAGCTTCTTTTCCCCTATGGATTATGTGAATCAGCATCACTCATTGGGACAATAATTTTAAAGACAACTTTAAAATAACAACTGCCTTAAAGGTATTCTGGAGGGTTTTTGCGAATTTCTTGAAAGCTAACTTCTCCTCGTGCACACCCTGTTTAAAAGTTGCTGTTCTCATGGCTCATACAATCTTACTGTGCCTGAAATTCTGCCCTAAACCCTAAATCCCTCAATCACTATATAGAGTGTGGACTATATAGTTTATAGCAACTTCAATTAATCTACCATTTGGACAGATGGTCACTTAACGCCTCCTTCACTGTGCATAATTCCAAGATATATCTGCCTCTTCTGAGGCCTTTCTTTTCTTTTCATACACTTCGTAGACACTTTTTTCATTATGATCCTCGACCATTTTCAAAGAACCATGGTGAGAAAGATGAGCTTCAATGACTGTCTGAAACTGTAGCTCACCTCATATATATATGCCTGAAAGTACACATGCACAGAAAAAGATAGCTACCAGGACCAGCACGCAGGAGTTTGGAGTTACTAATCGGTTTTAGTCTATCCCTAACTTTCTTTGCATTCCTACCCATATATTTTATTCTTTTTGTTCAATAATTCCAACCTGTGAGCCAAACCCTAAACTGTGGACTAATATTATTCAAGTTTTTGTTCATAGAAGAATTGCTTGAAAGTTTGCAAAAATTTGTTGCAAAATTTTCTTGGTGGACCCATCAAAAAATAAAATAAAATAAAAAAATATATATATATGTATATATATATTTATAAAATTATATTTACTTACTTTTAATACTGTAAATCATTGGAGTTTGAGGTTTTAATGGTACTCTATACTAACAATTCATGTCCTGACTGGATGCTACATCTCTGCAACTGTAAACTGGCAAAGGTCCAATAAAGACAAGTGCATGTTTTTTTGTTTCTGAATGAAAACAGTTGGAAAAAAATCTATATAAGCAAAGGCTATCGAGAAAGGTTAATGACTACAGTTTCACAAACTTTGTGAGTGTAAAAAGAAGAGGGCTCATCTATTTCAGGCTCTCTAATTGGATATTTACAGAAATCTAGAAGAAATATGAATCTGGCCTTTGTCTTCTGATGGCAGCCATAGTGGGGAGATGTTGAAATGGGAAGTTTGCAGCATGTGGTCTGCTGATAAGGATGGCTTAGGCTTGCTCTGGGCTTTTTCAAGTTCTTGTTTTGAAGAGGGTGTCTGTGTCAAAAACATTCGAGGCTGTCAGTCCGTTGTTACACTGCAGGTTACAACCAATATGTTCACACACACAATATGTTCAGGAGCACACAAAAGGTAAACAATTCAAGCAGAAGTTATTGAGCAGACAATTAAAAAGTTCTTCAAAATCCTGAAATTCTCTGCCTGACATCATGACGCCTGCTCCTGGGGATCGACGTGCCTCTCGCTGTGAACGTGTGTTTTTGGTGCCACCCAAAGCTGCAAGACTCGCCCTAACTCTGACGTGGGGTCTGTAATAGGGCCTGATTGTTTCCTGCTTTGGGTCGTGATTTTTATCGTTTCATCTCTTGGCAACTCCGCCACCCACCAACTCATCTCTCACTATGTTCTAGAAACTTTTTTTTTTCCCAGGAAAAGCACAGTTTGCTCAATCCCTGCTTCATGTTCACATGCAAAATTACCTCCAAATGCTCCTGCACCTTTCAACCAAGCTTGGATTGGTTGTTGCACAATTACTTTAAGCTTGTTTAAAGTATTGGTCATTAAATACAGATGTTCTGTTTAGGTTTGGCAAAATTATGCAGCTCTTAGGAACGCCACAGGAACATTTGTTTCTTCATAACAAGTAATAACTTCAGGGCCAATAGGGATTCTAAATTGAAGGAACATTCTTCCAAGAATTATGATTAGCTTAGTTCAATGGTTGTTTCTTTTTTATTTAAAAGCTGCAGTTTTTCTGTTGTTCAGAACTTAATTTATAAAAGGAGACACTAATGTTTAAGTGTAAATCCAGATAAATATTGCCCAGGAATGTTTGCCCATGGCACGTCTGAGACCTGAATAGGGTTGTGTAAATAACTACCAAAAAGAGGTCATTTAAGCTCTTTTTGTATTTTCACACTGTCTTTTTTTTTCCCCTCAAAATGTGTGATGTGTGTGTGCTCCCCATTACATATCTCTTCCTCCTAACTCATGATGTGCCTCCTACCAGATGTATTGAATTTGAATGTTAGACTCTTTTACAGAAACCCTATTATCTCAGTTATTCTCATTCCTTGTCAAATTCTATTATTTTGTATCTTTTAGGTAAAAATGTATTTGTTGTGTTTGTGTTGAAAGGCTCTTTCCAACTGTTTGGACGTCATGTTGCTATTTAAGAAATGCTTGACATTCCATCATTATTTTCCTTTGTTCCCATTTACAGGACTCAGTTTTCCTCATTGCTGGCATAATGCAGAGTTCTTTATATTTTTGGCGTAGCTTCAATGATGAGGTGCAAAAAAACTGTCCTTGGCCAATCTTCATTCTAATCCTTTTCTGACCTAAAAGAGCAGAAGTGACCGAATCACAAGGAACTGGCTTCATGTAAAGATCAGACAGCAGAGAAGCCCAGTGCACCTAGATTACTGACTGCAGTCGAAAAAAACTAAACTTATAAAAAAAAGGAAACACAAAGTCTAGTTTACCTTCTTATACTTTGATCACACTATAGGAACCACCATAGATCTATGGAGAAAATAGTTTTGAGTGTTCTAGTTTGGTTATCAGATTCTCTTCTTCTTACCTCTAGTATACATATGTCATTTTAAAGTCAATTTGAAGAAAAGAGAAGAAATCTTCAGAGGAGTGAAAGTGTCAGACCCTCCACGATGTTAGTCGAGTAGCAAAGCTACTCAAATTGAAAGGTTTACCCACTGGGACCCTTAAAAATTGATCCCTTGAAATGAAACTTGAACTGAGAAAAAGTTGCTTTATTTTAATGTATTCTCTTTTAAAAAGAACCCCAGTTACTCCTTTTATGGATCGAAGTTAAGTTTTCAATTCAATTTCAATTCAGTTTATTTATAAAGCGCCAAATTTTCAAAGTTTTCTATCAAAGAACCAGCTGATTGCATCCACTCATTGACACTTCAGCAATCCCTTAAACTAAGTATGCTTGTAGCGACAGTTGAGAGAAAAACTCCCTTTTAACAGAAAGATATCTCCAGCAGAACCAGGCTCAGTGTGATTCAATAAGTTAAAATAGTAGGTATTAATAATTAGACCATAAGAGAATTAATGGAGATAAATTCATAGTATTGAAAAAGGAAATACTTTAAATGCAAAAATTCATAACACTGGGTAATCTATAAAATAATCTGATTTGAAAGGGTTAAAATGCTATGAAATGTTTTGCTTAATTCAGGACAACGTGAGCAAATCTAACTATAAGCAAAAAGGAAAGTTTGAAGCCTAACCTAACTAGAAAACTCAAAAACAATTCTCTCAATAGATCAACAGGGAGGCAAATGGCAAAATTTTGAATGGATTCACAAAATAAATATTTTTATGCTCTGAGGGTTTTTTGAAATAGTAAATGTGCTAAAGAGGAGGTGAAAACATATTTACAATATCAAATGTATCTACAACACCCATCATTTTTATACACAATTATGAGATACAAATTATCAATCATTAAACACTAAATAAATTGGTACATAAAAGTAGCAGTAATAAAAGAAACACACTAAGACAAAATTAATATAGCAGATTCTGATTGGAGCCTTTTTTTCAGGGAGCAGTATGGACACCAACAGAGGGGCAGTATCCCTGTGTGACACAATCAACAAATGTTATTTTGTTGATTTAAATGTTCCATCTACAAGGAGGTGGCGCCCCCTTGTGTTGGGCAGCTGAGGATCCTTTCTGATAAACGAAAGAAAGTTTGAAACATCAGCTTTGATTTTCTCACTAGATTTAAGGTCTATTTAATCCTATTTTCAGTAATCTTAATTACTGTAAATTTTTGCTCCGAATAAAAAAACAGAAATACCTCGGCAGAGTTTAAACGACCTTTATTTATTTAGTACAAAAAAACAAAACAAAAAAACAAAACACATTGCTGATTCCTCCAAGTTATTAAACATTAGTTATAAAATTATCAACTTTGCGTCCATTAATCTAAATTTAGATTTGTGGACAATAATTATCTCTTTTAATCTGTGGAAAGATCTCAATTTTTATAATATAACATTATTTTATTTAATATTCAGGACAGTAACAGAAAGTACTGCTAGGTACCTAAGATGAGCGGAGTGATGTATGCAGTTCAGTGCAGTGAGGAATGCTCTGATCTTTATATTGGAGAAACCAAACAACCTCTCCACAGACGCATGGCTCAACACAGGAGAGCTACCTGACTCGGTTTCCATCTACACTTTATGGACAAAGGACATTTTTGTGAGGACCAGAATGTTTAGATTTTGGACAAAGAAGACAGGTGGTTTGAAAGGGGTGTGAAGGAAGCCATCTATGTTAAGAGAGAAAAACCTACAATGCAGCAGTAGAAATTATTTCTTCCAGTTATCATCTCAACCCCCATCGCCATGCCAACAATGACCCTAATGACCCCCTTTCAGAGGCATAAAACCAGTATTGGGTATTGCAGGCTAACAAAGACCTGAATCGACTCCCCATTCCTAAGGGGTGGACCCATTCTTCTGGTTAAATTTGTATGTTGTCTAAGCCAAAACAAGGCTTTGTTTGGGCTACTCGATAAAGCTTGTAACTCAACGCTAATTCTGACATTTTGAATTAAAATAGCTTCCGAGGTGGGAAGCGAAACATCTTCAAACTTGGAAAACAAAGTCCTGGTGATTTTTTATTTATTTTTTACTTTGAATGACTAATGACTGGATGACTGACAATCTTCACCAGCGTAAGATACTGCCATGTTTTAGAGTAGAGGAAACACTAATGGGAGTAGTATTTTAGTTGTAGATGATTCAATTAAAATGCTTTTATTTTATATATATTTTCAGTAAATGCATCTACTGATTTGATCCCCAATTACAAAATTTCATACTCATGTCGGTGATTATAGTTTTTTTTCACCCCATTAAAATGTTTTGCTCTTCTTCCCGACGTTCTCATACAGTCTTCCCCCCGCAAACATGCCAACAAGCCATTCAAAATACTCTTCATATCACAGTAGCCACACTCTTATCTATTACAAACGTATGTACATATAACAAACTCTTGTATGGTTAACAGTTAGGTTATCCCAGCTTTATTGATTTGTCCTTCATTTTCTGCAACTTGGCCTTCAGGGTGGTACAGTTTGTGGCACCATTGCCTTGCAGAAAGCTCCTAGGTTCAGTTTGTGGCCTGAGGTCTTTCTGCATGAAATCCACATGCCCTCTTCAACATACTCAGTTTCTTTCTGGGCAGCACTGCAACAACAGGACTATTGGGTTGATTGCCATCTCTAAAATGACTTTAGATGCAAGTGTGTGTGTGCGTGGTTATATATCCATGTGATGGACTAGTGAGCTGTTCAGGGTATACCTCATCTTAGGTATCAGCCCCCTGTGACCATGATGGACAAGTGATAGAAGATGGATGGATGGATGTCTTTGACTTGAGGGTTCACTTTATAAAACCACAAAGTTGTCTCATTCTGAATGTTGCACTGATGCACAGTAGGTACCAAAAAGAAAATCCCAGTGAGTAAAGTAGGGGGCAAAGTTGGTATTCTGCTTCTTGTGATGGGCATGGTGATAGGGGGCTCCTCCCATACAGGGAAGCAGCTTGTGCAGAGCCCAGGGCAGGTTGTAGCCACAGTGGTCCTCCACTGCCATCCAGCTGTTGAGGAAATGGAACAGTACTTCACTGAGTGGGTGGCAGCCCAGCATCCAGGCACTGCCCAAAGCAAGCAGTAGCAGCGACAGTAGCTCAGCTGAGCTAGCATCCTGAGCTGCCAATGCGAAAGGGACGTGGTGCTGGTGGTGCATTTGATGGACGGTCCGATACAACCATGGAACCCTGATAAAGAACACAAACATGTTTGGATCAGTAACTTTGTGGTCCATGGAGAAAAAGCATTAATTTCAACAATAATTATATTTCAATAATCACAAAATTATCTACTAAATCATCACAATAACCAAGTGGAGGTACCGCTACACCTGTTTATATGTTTTTCTTGTACAAATGAAAGGTGGGTATGGTGCTCTATTTTGTTTGAATCAGATTTTTTTTTCTCTTTTGATATTTTTTTTTCATATGTAATAATTGTAAGGAAACAAAAAAATGACACTCTCCTCAATGAGAGCAGTGTGTTATTAGCAAAACATAGAATTCCGTTCAATTCAGTTTATTTATATAGTGCCAATTCACAACACAAGTCATCTCAAGGCACTTTACAGTTCACCAGAATTTTACACTTTTACACATCAGATCATACAGTCAAATTGATTCAAAGTTCTCTATCTAAGGAAAACCAGTTGATTGCATTGACTCATTGACTCAAATACAATCCCTCACACTAAGCATGCTTGTAGCGACAGTGGAGAGGAAAAACTCCCTTTTAACAGGAAGAAACCTCCAGCAGAACCAGGCTCAGTGTGAGCGTCCATCTGCCGAGGCTGAGGAGACAGAAGCAGAGACACAAAAAGCAGCTGCAGCTCGGAAACACCGAGCCAGCTCCCATGCCAATAACGCAATGGTTATGCTAATAATGGGCTCACTGTTAATAACTTTTCTATCTTTGATCATAAACAAAAAACTGTGACTTAAACCTATAGCTAAGACCCGCACATGATCTTGAAGTACCAAATTTAATTTGATTTAGTTACTTGGCAAGAGGCGGACCTCTGGTAAAAAAAAAAAAAAAAGTCAGAGAAACTGGACTACACTGAAAAACAGGCCGATCTGATATTTCTCTTTGTTTCAGAACCTTGTTTCCTCTTAGGTTCAATTAAGCTCCACAAACTCTGACATTCACTAATTAATTAATACAAGAACAGTGGGCTCTTTCTAAATGAAAGGATGAAATAAGAAGTTTAATTTATCCAGCTGCATCAGCTCAGCACTCAATCACACCCTGACTTTTGGGATTTTTAGTCACGCAGAGAGAAAACTATTATTATTATTATTGCTGAACATGATGTTCATCCTTAATGCAGTGCAGCACTGACTACATTTTATTCCACAAATACCTGTTGAGTGGCTCATTATGATTTCACTGACCAAGTACTAGATATTCGACTTCCAAATCATGCTGGTGAAGATTCTCATCCAGGTCATAGTCATTCCAAAAAAGTAAAAAAAAAAAAAACAAACCACTGGACATTGTTTTTCAAGATATTTTTCCATAACAAAAGCCTTGTTATGGCTTAGAAAAGGCTTTTGTTTGGGTCCCTCTATGAGCATAGAACTCCATGCTACTCCAGACATTTTGAATCGAGAAAGCTTCCTGGATGGGGAGCGAAACGTCTTCAAACTTGGAAAACAAAGTCCACTGGATTGTTTTTTTTTTACTTTTTACTCAGTTTATTTATATAGCACCAATTCACAACACATGCCATCTCAAGGCACTTTACAGTTCACCAGAATTTTACACTTTTACACATTGAACATGTGTAAAAGTGCACTTTGAGGCCCCCTGTGCTGCCAAGTAACACAGAAGATCCAGTCAGAGCCAGACATCACTGCTGCTGGGAATGATGAAGACAAAGGTTATAGGAGAACAGAAACAAACTGATATTAAAAATCAGTTGCTGGATTTTGCATAATGCGTAACAAGCCTTGCGTGCGTAAAGCGCCACTCCAGATGGAAATAATCTCTGACCCCTTGAGATTTGATGAAACCCAGCTTCAGTTAATGATCTAGAAATCACTCTGAGGTTTATGAGGCTCCAAGTCATCTTAGGTGATAGGTTTTATTCTGTCATTTAAAACTGTTCACTCTAAAAGAGAGGGTCCTCTCTCTTCTCTTTCTCATGTGCCTGCATCTTCTCTAGGTAATGATCACATCTGCCTCCCTGTTAAAAATTGTTTTCTACTTCATTGTGGATCTCTGCACTTACCACATTATCAATTATCATTTGCATCCCTCCCTCCTTTAAATGGAATTTGAGCTGAAACCTGAAATGTTCGAGACCAACATAGATAACAGGTGCCAGGTGGTGTTATTTAACTGAGCAGTCCTGCACACATCAGCGCATCATTCATACCTGGCTGTGATGAGAAAACCTTGCAAAGCCAGGCTGATCAGAATCTCTATACAGCTTATCATACACCTAAAATAAAACTCGATCAGACTATCTTTGTCTATCATGTTGGTTTGTTCCTGTTCCTACAGAAGGAGCACTCTTTGAGGGGTATATATAGAATGTTGAGTGCACTGTATATTGGGGCCATAAATAAGTACATCATGAGAACAAGTTTGGGCTCGAATTAGTATGTCATGGGAATGTTTTGCTCCGTACTTTTTAAACTATGATTAAGTTTTTCAAGTTGCATTTTTTTTTTCAGATTCATATCTATTTCATAGCCACTTAAAGCCTCTCTGTGTGCAAAACTATAAATTCTAGCATGTAATTTGCTTTGTTATTTCATTATAAACATAAAACATAATCCTATTGACATCAATATATTGCAGCCTTTACCAAACACACTCACCAAAATGCTGCAGAATATACAATGTTTACATTTTTTTTCCCATCAATCTGTTCATTGAATAATATCAAACGTTTTACATAAATTAGTTACAGTTCAATTTAAAGTTCCAATAACTGGAAAGTTATCCAAATTCTTAGTTTAGATTAGAAAAATACTGCAAGGTTACGTAAATTATTATACAGTAGCTAAGTTACTATTATGTTTTTGGAGAAGTAACTAGTAACGTTAGTATTAAGGTTCCTAACACCATAAATCAGCATCTGATCACTGTAGCCTGCCTGTAAGTCCAACAGGACCTTGGGCCAATTCTCTTCCAGCATTTAATGTTGGAAGACTGTCCACACAATGCTTCCCTTACAATGCTTAAACATATTAGATCTGGTAATGGTGCAGCAGCGTTTTATTTATTTTAAAAACATGCATCCATGTGTTTATCTGCTGATATGTTTACAATTTGCATAACTGCATTTTAAAGTAGACTCTTTAACAGAATAAACATATTTCTCACCTGTGCATAGAGTAGTGCCATATAAAGAAGAGCGTGTCAAACAGCAGGAAGCATGCCAGCACCTCCACAAACAGCTGCCAGCATGTAGGGGCCAGCTCCGGAAAGTTGGGGCTTCTCAGCAGCTGGAGGAGCGCCGCTGCTGGCAGCACCGCTGTGGTGTATTTGAAGAGGACCCTGCAGAAACACTGGAACCACCGCTGGAGGGACGGCGGGGGCCCGGAGCCTGCCGCGATCCTCCACGAGCGGACGCGCTGACATACGCGCCCCAGCGCGTCCAGAAAGAAGAAAGGCGCACAGAGCGCCAGGTGAGTCAGGAAGGCGCAGGATGCGGCCAGGTAAGGAGAAAGCTGGATGTGACGCTGCCCTGCTCTCACGCTCTCCCACAGACCCTGCAGGATGGGCGCATGTGGATCCCCGAGCTCCTGGATGGGGTCAGTCATCCTGATGTCTGTCACATTACATAACATCCCCTGCGCGCCTGGCTTTTCTTCTCATTGAGAGTTTTTTCTTCGCCTTCCTCCGCTCTGAACAGGCTTCTGCTGGAGGATCCTGAGTCACCCCACACTATAGTAGGGTAGGAGGGGCCCCGGGCCCACATGCTATAATTCAACACGTCTGTCTTATTGAGCAATGGCACCACCTCAGCTGGTGGCTGGAAAGGTAGGGGAATTCAGACCATGAATAAAGATTAGATCATTAGTTTTAGGCCATTACAGAGAATTCACTATTAGAATCCCGAATGTCGCAAGTTTCAGGAAAATAAATAGACCTATTCTTCTAAAGGTGAGAAATGATTACACCATTTTGCATTTATGGGGTTGAATTTACTAGAAATAACTGCCCCCAACCCCTTTTAAAATGCCTCCTTGAGAAACAACTGGTGGAAAAGTAAATTAAATACAGATGTCATGTAATCCAGGTTTACATAATAAATGATGAATTGTGAAACTGCTCCTCAATGGGGGAGGCCAAAATGATATTTACATAGAATTATGGTGAGTAAATATTTAGGATCACTGCAGGATCTGCTGACTCATCATCACAACTACGTTTTCTCAAGACATTTAGGCCAAAGAAAACATTTGGCTACTTCCCAGAAATAATCTGTGTGGGTTTTTTTATTTCTGAACTCCAAATTCAAAATAATTAGATGTCTCTTATATTTTTATATAAACATTTTTAAATCCTTAAATAGATTCAGTCACAGCAGGCAAAGATTCAAATGTGTCCAAAGCAACAGAGTCGGTTTCACCAGACGCCGGCACTTCTTCAGAACTTGATCCAAAACCAAAAAAAAACCCCACTGGGTTGAGCTGAAGTAAAGCAGAAAAGACTGATTACTCAACCACTGAAGTCTTAGACAGCTGAAAAAAGCAATCCACCAACTAAAACAACCACCGGCTAGATTTGTTTTCAGTGTAAGAATACATGAATAGAATTGTCGTGTAAAATTAGTTGCTCCCTTACAGATGTCTTTTGTTTTGTCTTAACATTTTCAGGGGATGAAATTTATTTATTTAAAAAAAAGACAACCTGAATGAGAAACCCAAATATTTAACTAAATCTGTCTTTTGTGGTTTAGGACTTTTGGTTTTCCCTTTACAGAATAGTTTCATTCAACTACAAGATTTTTAGCATAAACCCGTTTACTGTCATTTCAGGCTTAAGCCATGCAAAAACCTTTTTTTCCATTTTGAAGGGTTTTGATTATCTTTCTACACAAAACACAAGAAATAATATCTGAGATTTATAGCTAGAAAGCAGAATTCTTGCTTTAATGCTGTGCTGGTTTTATGCTGTACAGAATAAAGAGGAACGTGTCCCAAAAAGTCCCATTTTGTCCACCCAGTCCACATAATCAATTTCTAAAGGTCACAGATGGGATTTTTTTTTTCTATTTTTTGCAAATGGGAGGTTTTTGTGTTTAGTCAGAGGTGGTTTAAGGTTTCAGTCTTAGCATTGAATCTTCATAACTGACTTTAACTGAAGAAAAGAGGCATGAGGTGCTTCTGATGCTTTTAGTTTCCTTTTGACCCCCAGGACCACACACAGCTGTGGCTGGTTGTCCACCAGCCACAGCCTTATTGTCGGCTGAAGTCTGAAAACCTTCAAAGCGACATTGCAACGCAACTCTTCTGATCTAATTTAATCAAATTCATGTAGCCAGACAGTTTGCATTTAAAGTATTCCCTGATTTTTAAACCTCAGGTTATTTTTGCTGACATGTGTTTTATATATTCATATTATATATTGAGAACCTTCATATTTTATAAAGCTAAACATTTTAAATTAAAGTCTTACAGCAGCTGCTAGCTTCTCTGTTTTTTATTGTGTTTAAAAACAAACACACATGCTTATACTAACAGTAAAAAAAATCCTAAATGTATATTACTGTACTTAACAGGAGCTTTAACAAAGCAATTTACTCGCTGATTAAAACAGCAGATAATCAGAGAACAATATTTTGATTGTACAGCCATTGTTGAAAGCAGTGCAAAAACAACGTTCTGCTGAGTCAGTGTTTGTTTCAGTGCATCAAAAATGCTGGAGAGAAAAGTAGAGTATTTCCCATTGCTTTAAATGCAGCTAAGAATCTCAGCTCTGGATAAACAGTTGTACTTTATAAAAACAAAACAAACGTAATTTGGTCAATAACTTAATCTCCAAAGGAACTAATGCACAGAGCAATCACAAAAAATAAGAAAAACATAAGACATCACTGCCAACTTTGCCTTTTGCTTCTTTTCAAGCATTAATTCTGTCCACAGGGAGTTCAGTCTGTTTCTAAATTTGTTTGCATTACCTTCTTCTTTAGGCCAATAATGAAGCCAGAGATTTATAATCAGAGATTAACAGCACACTCTCAGAGGAACATTCATCACATGGTTGAAAAACAAAAGCAGATTTTTTTTTTTAAACCCCAAACTAAAGTAAAAGGCTGCTTTTTAGGCCAAGGAACCCCCCCCCCCCCAGAAAAAAGCCACCAACAAACAACATTCAACAGGAAAAGTGCAGCAGACATAGTGAAAATAATGACCCTGCAGTTTGACACATCCACTGACATGAGTAGCTGAAAAAGCCGATCCTACAAAATGCTGTGATTTTTAAATGAGGCAGTGAGGACCTATCCCCCGGACATTCATCAAGCTTGAGCTGTCTGCAGCTGTGGCCAAGGCCGGTATTTGTCAAGCAGGTCAGGAGAAAATAAAATCTGATTTACCATCCTCAGGGGTCCAGATGGGGCCTTGCTTTGGCTCACAAAACCACATTTTCTAATTTTCACATGGTTACCAGGCTACCTCCCTGAGCAACAGGGAGGCTCTAGGCTGTTTTTAGGGATAAAAAGGATTTCTCTTTGATTCCGGGTTTCTGAACAGATTAATACCGTACTAAACTTGTCACTCCTCATTTCATCATTTTATTATGTTGCAGTTAATGGGTTTGGAGCCCAAATTTTCACCATGTGAAGAATAGTTCTTTGTCAACATTTCAGGTATCACCTAAGATAAGCCTAAGTCCAGTTACATTTGCTTGACCAGCATAAACCTTGAACCAGTAACACCATCAACTTCTTCCAAAAATGACATGGATTTCCTAAAATGCTCTTAAAAACAAACACAGGGTTCAGCAAGACTTTTTCCTCGGAACTGATTATTGAAAAAATCCTTTTCTGGCCAACTTTTTCTTTTTTTTTTTTATCAGGATCACATGTACTTGGGGTTTGGAGTTCTCTCGGTTTCACTTTAAAGCCTTGTGTCGGGTTAGACTACATCTGGATCAATTAAAAGTTATGGGACATTTAGACACACGGTGACATTTTACAGATTAAGACTAATTCTAGTTGGTTTCTGGGCAAAAACGAGTCAATTATCAGCCCTAAAAAGTAAACTGTGGTGTATTTCTGGGCATTTTATGAGATTAATGTGGCATACCTAGGTAGATGTTGAGATATGGGCAACAAAAAACAAGCTATTCAATGTTTTAATAGGAAGTCACATGAAGGAAATTAATAGGCTCCCCAACCCTGCCTTTTTCTGGCTGAGTCACACTTAAAGAATCGGCTTGTTTTACTAACAGACTGAATAACTAGACCTGAAAAACAAGACTAAATAGGAAGCTGCTAAAACAGAGAACGACCAATAGTTATTCATTGATTATATAAGTGCATTAGATCTGGGTAAAATCCTCAGAAGTTCAGGAGCCAGAACAAATCTTTAAAGTCATTTTTTTTTTCATTAAATTACCTTAAACTGATGAATGTTTTAACCTATTTTCTTTGTTAATATTTAAAGTTGAATCAGAACAGAGTAGAAAGAACCTTCTAGGACTTTTCCTTAGGGCTGAGCTTTTCATTTTATCCCTCCAGTAGGATTCCCTGCTTAGAATATGAAATGCCTGAGAAATACTGGCCCTGGGCAGCGGATTATGTGTTAGACAGTGGGCTCCTGCCGCCTGCTAAGACTCCACCTGCCTGGGCGGTCCTGAGGGTCCAACTACTTCCTTCATTAATCCAGATCTATAAGCTGATCGCTAAAAACATCCAGGGCTGCAGAGGCCTTGATGGAGCTCCCTGCGGTGCCAGAGTCCACAAACATCTGAGGTATGTCGTTTCCAAAGTAGATCTTGCTGTTGGCTGCGATGGCTTTGTACTTCATCAGCTGCAGGTACTCCGGAGTTAACTTCAACTGAAAGAGAAGCAACGGGTTAAAAAAAAGGAAGATGAGTCTAGATGCTCAGTTCCTGCTCTGCCCTCATCCAGATGAAAAAAGGCTCGTTCAAGGTAACATACCCGTGTTTGGAGAATGGAGAACTTTTATTAGAGAGCTGCATAATTTAGTTGTTTTCTGTATGAGAGCATACAGAAACCTAGTACAATCTAAAAAATAAGTATACATTTCTTAAAAATCTAGAAATAAGTAAACATTTGTTAAATTGAGTGTATTTACCCTTAATTTGAGTAGGTAAAAATATAATTTGCCAAGAGAATGAGTATTTTTACTCTTAAAATACGATAATTAGATAATATGCACTTGAAATAAGACAATGCAATTGTTTTTTTTTCTTATTTCAAATGTAAATCATCTTTCTCCAATGGAAAGTGTCTCATTTTACTCCTAAATCTAAAAAAAGAAAAAAGAACTTATTTTAAGCAAAAAATGACTTATTTAGATTTCCATAATTTTGCAGGCCAACTTTATCATCACTGATGAGAACAGAACTGATTGGATAGGGTCAGCTTTTAGACGAAAAGGGTTGGTGACATGTGTTGATAACCTTCTGGGAGTAGGAATGAGGTAGGTGGGTGATAATCGTACGGGTTTCAAGATGTGCCAAGAAAAAGCTCCCCACAGATCTGAACTGTTGATACATCGGACGGACCCGTGCTCTCTTCATATTTAAACCATATTCTCACTTTTATCCACATCTCAAATTTCACAGATCTGCAATTTGGGTAATGGTATCGTAGCACAGTCTGATCCTTGAATAATAAAGTCAAATCTGAGCTTTAGACATAATTCAGACGTAATCTCATGCTCTGTCAGCTGCTGCATCCACACCACCACGCTCTATCCGCTTCATCTGCTGTCATTTTAAATTTCCCCACACCATCTAACATAATACATGCCTAGAGGCATCAGGAAAAGAAAGAACATCCTCTTGTAAAGTTTTAGATGTCTGGAAAAAATAAAAGTGATGTCACAGTTTATTACACTGATTCATTAAATCCAGATGAAACCAAGATACTGTGTATGAAATTCAACAGAAAGGGAAATTCAATCATATAATTTGTAGAATAACTTTTAGCAACAACTTGTGACTTCTGTTTGAATGAATTTCACTCTTTTTCACAGTATTGTGGAGAATTTTAGCCAGTCTGTTTTTTGTTTTTGTTTTTTCTATCAATATGCCATTAAATTTGTTCAAAGGCTATTTTCCACTGCAGCTTAAATCTTATTTTTTTTTCTGGAATCAGATTTTCTTTGTTTGGACGTTCCCATTACCTTTAAAGTGTTGCCTACAGTACAGACCAAAAGTTTGGACACACCTTCTCATTTAAAGAGTTTTCTTTATTTTCATCACTATGAAAATTGTAGATTCACAAAGAATGGCATGAAAGCTATGAATGAACACATGTGGAATTATATACTTAAAAATACGTGTGAAAGAACTGAAAAAATGTCTTATATTCTAGGTTCTTCAAAGTAGCCACTTTTTGCTTTGATTACTGCTTCACACACTCTTGGCACTTGATCAGCTTCAAGAGGCATTCATCTGAAATGGTTTTCACTTTGCAGATGCCCCCTGTTGGGTTTAACAAGTGGAATCTTGCCCTATAAATGGGGTTGGGGGCATAAGTTGTGTTATGCAGAAGTCAGGTGGATACACAGCTGATAGTGCTACTGAGTAGACTGTTGGAATTTATATTATGGCAAGAAAAAAGCATCTAAGTCAAGAAAAACGAGTGACAATCATTACTTTAAGAAATGGTGGCCAGTCAGTCCGAAAAATTAGTAAAACTTTGAAAGTCTTTTTGCTGTCGCAAAAACCATCAAGTGCTACAAAGAAAATAGCTCACATGAGGACCGCCCCAGGAAAGGAAGACCAAGAGTCACCTCTGCTGTGGAGGATAAGTTAATCTGAGTCATCAGCCTCAGAAATCGCAGGTTAACAGCAGCTCAGATTAGAGAGCATGTCAATGCCACACAGAGTTCTAGCAGCAGAGACATCTCTAGAAAAAACTGTGAAGAGGAGACTGTGTGAATCAGGCCTTCATGGTAAAATAGCTGCTAGGAAACCACTGCTAAGGACAGGCAATAAGCAGAAGAGACTTGCTTTGGTTAAAGAACACAAGAGGTGGACATTAGACCAGTGGACCAGCTTTGCTCTGATGAGTCCAAATTTGAGATCTTTGGTTCCAACCATTGTGTCTTTGTGCGATGCAGCAAAGGTGAACGGATGGAACCTACATGCCTGGTCCCCACCGTGAAGCAAGGAGGAGGAGGTGTTAAGGTGTGGGGGTGCTTTGCTGGTGACACTTTTGGGGATTTATTCAAAATTCAAAGCATACTGAACCAGCATGGCTACCACAGCATCTTGTAGAGGCATGCTATTCCATCCGGTTTGTGTTTAGTTCGAACATCATTTATTTTTCAACAGGACAATGACCCCAAACCCAACCTCCAGGCCGTGTAAGGGCTATTTGACCAAGAAGGAGAGTGATAGGGTGCCGCGCCAGATGTTTTTTATTCATCTTTAGATCAGGTTTTGTAGTGCTAATATCCCAGCTTCCATCTGTCTTGCAATCTTTTTCTGCTGACATCTGTCATAATGTTCTGATGTATTTGATGGGGACAAACATTATATGAACATGGCTCAAATATAAAATGAAAAAAATCGACCTAACCAGCCTTTCTTGACGCCCATCCTAAAAAAAATTTATAAAATCTGATTTGGGCCACATGTGCCTGCAGTGGGAACACAGCCTTAGAGCTTCACAGCCTTATTTGCCTCAGACTGACTTCTGGTCCCTGATTTGGAGCTGCTGTACCTTTTTTTCAAGTTAGAGATTTAGTGATGAATTTTGGATAATTATTCCTTTGAAGTTTACAGTTGTCTTTTGCATCTCTGCACCTTTCTTTATCTCTGCTTCTGCCTCTTTGAACCCCATTCAGCCTCGGCAGATGGCCGCTCACACTGAGCCTGGTTCTGCTGGAGGTTGGTTTCTGTTAAAAGGGAGTTTTTCCTCTCCACTGTCGCTACAAGCATGCTTAGTGTGAGGGATTGCCTTAGAGTCGATGCAATCAACTGGTTTTCCTTAGATAGGAAGCTTTGAATCAATTTGAATGTATGATCTGGTCAAATTGTAAAGTGCCTTTAGATGACTTGTGTTGTGAATTGGCGCTATATAAATAAACTGAACTTTGAATTTAGGGGGATTTTGCCACTAAAAGAGAAAAAGAGTTTTCAGTGTTTTTAGTATTTAATGGCACCAAATCATTGGGATGTTCTCTGTGTGCATCAGACCAAAGAATAGTCCTGCGCCGTTGGGCTAGTAGTGCACTGCTGATGATTTTCCTCCTCATTATCACAGGAGCAGCATGGATAAATATTCGGAATTCCTTTTTGCTTAAATGCTCTTTTATAAATAATGACAGCAGCAAATCTGCTGTAAAGTTTTTTACACCTGTTTTTTAGATTTAAATTATTTTACAATCCTGGTAAAGATATTATGCCCGAATGCATCAAAACCTAAAATCAAGAGAATTTAAATTCCTTTTCCCATGACTACAGTTGAACAAATCCGTTGCCATAACAGTAGAAGCAGGAATTTAGTTTCGAATAAAATGGCAGATTTACAGTAAGGCTCAGTGTCAGTGACTGAATGAAAAGCGCAGTGGGACGGTTGTGTCGTCTGTTTACCTTGTTGGCCTCCGCAGCTCTCAGTGCTGTGTAGAACTCTGCATCTGCCTTGGCTTTCTGCCTGGCCAGGAAAGCTCCATCTGTCCATGAAACACAGACATTATTTCTATGTGTGGCTCATTTTACATACAGTGCAAATCTGATCAGGTTTGAGTTTTTACTTCTGTACTCACAAACTATACATCAGGACAACATGCATAACAACAGTAACCATGTCTGACCTGAAGCTACTGGAAATAGCATTTTTACCCATTTAAAAAAATAAAAAATGTTGAGATCCTTTAATCCACAGTCTTCATACATACCTTCAATTTCAGAAATCTTTTTTTCAGTTTCCTTCTCCATAACTTTCTGCCCAAACTTGATTTCTGAGACTTGCGCCACTTTCTCAGCCTCTGCAAAACAAAGCAAGCATTATTCCCATCGGACCTGCAATGTGGTAAAGGGCGCTGCCATAAAGATGACACAGATTTGTTCCCCACCAATGACGGCTTTAATCCTCTCCGTTTCTGCCTCTTTTTCCACAACTTTCTGCGTCTGCTGGGAGATCAGCAGTTTTGTCTTCTCACTCTCCCTAAAAAACACACATTATCATGTTACAGCCTGACTCTCACATTAGTCAGTAAACAACAAAGGGGCTTTCTTCAAATTAATCCACAGATTTAGGCAAAAGAAGGAATAATGAGGCATGCGATGAGCAGCTGTAAATGATTTCACAACAACTTGGCCTCAAATGTTGGGAACAAATTGTTTCTAAATAAGACATCTCTCATTTTAAATTTTAAGTTTAGACTTTAATTCTACAACTTAGTGGAGAAAGAGACCCAAATGTAAGGTCTGCACATTATATCTGGGGTTCTATCTTCAACCACAAGGAAATAAGTCATATCACTAAACCAAGCATGTTTCTTTTAAGCAAAGTGTGTAATACAATAATTAGATGCATAATGCAAAAGTGCTGCTGCTGTTATCTTAAGAAACAGCGATTTCTAGGAAACCTGAGATAAGAGCAATTTCAACCAAACCAGAAATTTTTTGTTCAGTTCAAACATCTGAATTTTTAGAACTGGATCCAGCTTTACATGCCAAGGTCCAAAACTATTTCGCTCTGGATGAAAATAATTTATAATAGCCCTCGTTTTCATGACAAATCCTTCCTGCAGTGAATGATGTGCTGCAAAAAGAGAAGGCTTGTAGCAGCCATAAAAGAAACCCAATGCTTCAATAAATCATTCCTTTAAAGAGACTTATTTATCAAATCCTCTAATTCTGGTTCTACAACAGGTTAACAGATAATATTTGTCTGAATGAGACCTTGATCAGCTGTCATAAAAGTGGTGAAGGAGACAGCATCAGAACTAACTATAGAACCTGAACTGCGTTTGGACAGTTTTGATCCAGTTTGGCTTCCTGAGTTATCAAATTATTATCTTCATCTAAGCCTTCAACCTGTATATTAGATCCATTCCCAACCAAGTTATTTCAGGAGAGAATACTTCCTTAAATTATTTCCACCTCCATTTTAGATATGATTAATCTTAATCTTTGATCAAAATAAAGAAATACACCACCAGCTTAAAGTAACTGTAATTAAACCTTTACTTAAGAAACCTTCTCTTAATTCAAATAACTTGATCAATCATAGACCCATATATAATCTTCCTTTCTTATCTAACATTCTTGATAAGACCATTGCTAATCAAATGTGTGAGTGCTAAGTCCGACGTGTGGTTTTTGGACGTGTAGTGTGAGCAGGTAGATCACATCAGAAGGTCCGGCCGTTCAGTATTAGTACATACATTGTGAGCTGTGAACTTTTAAACCCTGCGATTTCATCATACAGTTTGAGCCGAGAACAACGATTTAAATTATTTTAGTGTATGCCCAGCCTTAGATCTTAGTGATGCATTTGATACAGTTGATCATAATATTCTTTTAGAAAGACTTGAATATTTTGTAGGAATTAAAGGAACAGCACTAGGCTTCTCTCTGATAGAAATTTTCCTCCTGCTCCAGGGTTACCTGTGGAGTACCACAGGGATCAGTGCTAGGGCCAATTCTATTTACTATATGTATGCTGCCAATCGGTAGAATTATTAGACAGCATGGGCTTAACTTTCACTGTTATGCTGATGATACTCAGCTATATCTGTCTATAAATCCAGATGAAGCTAATCCATTACATGGATTACAGGCATGTCTTGAAGACATAAGAACCTGGATGACTTAACTTTCTGCTCCTGAATGCAGAAGTCTTTGAAAAGGAAGCTAATTAGTAAGTCACTTCTTGCGGATGTGATTAAATTGATCTCAGATAATAGAGTATAAAAACATTGTTATGTTTTTATCATTTTTAATCACTTTAATAAATTAGAAATCTCCTGTCCAGTGGTGATACTGAGAAACTAGTCCATGCATTTGTTGCTTCAAGGCTGGAATATTGTAATTTTTTACTATCAGGAAGTCCACAAACTGTAGTTAAAAGACTTCAGTTGATCCAAAATGCCACAGCCAGAGTTCTGATTAAAATTTAAGAGAGATTCTATTCCTCCCATTTTAGCTTCCCTTCACTGGCTCCCTGTTTAACCCATAATAAAATATCAAATTCTCCTCACATATAAAGCCTTAAATGGCCAAGCTCCATCTTATATCAGAGATCTGATTGTTCCATATGTTCCTAACAGAGCACTTCGCTCTCAATCTGCAGATCAGAATCAGATCAGAATCAGAATCAGAATCGGGTTTATTGCCATTGTTAGTGAAGGAGTTCACAACTAGGAATTTTTTATGGTACAATCGTGCAACATGAAACATATATGAAATAGTAAATAAAATTATAAAAATCTCTAAAAACACTGGGGTATAAGGCATGCAAAAAATATACTAATATATACACTTAGGATAAAAATTTACTAGCAGCTCCAAGAATTTCTGAAAGTAGAATAGAAAGCAGATCTTTTAGTTATCAGGCTCCTCTCCTACGAAACTATCTACAAATTTTAGTTCTTGAGACAGACATCCTGTCTAATTTTAAGGCTAGACTTAAAATGTTCCTTTTTGATAAAGCTTATAGTTTAGACTGGTTCAGGTTATCCTGAGCTATCTCTATAGTTATGCTGCTATAGGGTTAGACTGCTGGAGGACATAGGGACCCCTTTTCATCATTCTGCTTCATTCTATTTCTGTTTCTCCAATTCTGCAAATATTTGTTAGTTCAACCCCTAACTTCCTGATCCACCTGCTTTTCCATCTGGCCTGGTTCTGATTGGCTGAAGCACTGTCCTAGAAGAAGGCTTCAACTGAACCACTGCCTTCGCTGAATTTTTTTTAATTTTCTCCAACATCCACAATGGCATACAATATTCTACTGTTGCCACGTGCAACTCAATATCAACCAAGTTTTAAAAATGCGTTTGTCTAATTTTCAAGGATTGCTTTTCTTGAAGTTCACAAAAGGTGATGCAAATTTTCTGTAATTTCTACCAAAGAATCCCTAAGTTATATCTAGCACAAATATTTCACAATCTTACTTTTTTGGGGATAAAGACCAAAAAAAAAAAGGCACATAGACCTTCTTTGATTATTTCTCGCTTACAGTTCCACACTTTCTATCTTTTCAAATACATTGTAAATTTTTACTTGTATTGTAATAGAAATATTTTCCACATTTCCTTTTAATATATTTACATTTTAGGTTATAGATCTTGTATTTAAATAAAGAGTTTTGGAGGTTATCTGTGTAATTCGTATAATCAAGCTCCTATGAGTTATGAGTGATGACGTTAGTGGTGAAACTATTGTTAGCATAGTTTTTCTTAATCAAGAATATACCTGCTAATCTTTTTCATGCAAATGTTTCGTTTGAAAAAAGACTCTGCAGGTCTTGCATCAGCCTGAGTACAGCTAAAAAAATGTAAGTTTCATTGCCATGATTTTAATAAAAGGCTTTTCAATCTACTAAAGGGTGTGAAACAACAGATGGAGCATTATACTGTTAATTATTTCAAAAAATTGATACAAAATAATCTTGGAATTACACAAAATAATCTGAAGCTGAAGAATGCATTTTAAAATGTAATTAATCATCAAATATTAGTCATCCCTGAAAATCAATTTAATTGGGCAATTTTGTTTTCTTAAGAAATCAAAATGAGGAAGTGTAATTTAGCTATTATAAATAGCTTATGTATGGGGCTGTATCTGAACAAATGTGATCTTTTAAAATGAATGTAGGGAGTGAGAAAACAATGAGCCAGTAATATTTTTGTCACAGTATTGGTAAGAATTTAAAATTTCTTTATATATACAGACATATTTATTTACTGATATTAAGATGTTTATCAAAAGCACTCGAGTCCAAGATAGATCAAAGGTTTAGTTGGAAGATATCAAAACCTTTGATTTAAATAAGAATCACATGTGGTTTCCAGATGCAGTACTGACAGACCCTAAAATGTTTAGTTTGTTTACTTGATTTGTACGCAAGTTATGATTATGTCCTAAGATGTACTCCAGTTATACACCATTTGTTTATAAAATAAAATCTTAAGTCCGAGCTGCATTTACAAAACGTGGGCCTTACTGGAAGAGCATCATTTACGAGAAGTCTGTGTTTTTTTCCATAAAAAGATCACATGCTTTTGGTCCCTCTGCATGCTTACAAACTGACACAAAACTGCTGCCTCTGCATCCATAGTTCACAGCAGCAGGAGGTAGGTAAAAATAACCTTTATTTATTTATCTATTTAAGGAAAACCTAAACTCAGTTACCATTTTTAAGTTGAGCAAGAGAAAGTAAACCTACATGAGTTCATAGTTCCTGCGTATGCTCTCAGGAATGTTTGGTTTAGTGACACGGACAGCCTGTGAAGAAAAGACAGAGAGACAAAACATTAAGCTTTGTGGAGAGAATAAATAAGCAGGGCATGCATGAAAAAATGCTTAACTAGTAGATTAGCTTAAAAATGCATGAGATAAAAGAAAAGGGGCTTTAAAACAAACCCCAGGACACTGTTTACACTGTAAAAACACTGTAAAAATTTAATTTACTGGACCATTAAACCCCCAGAGAGCGTTTTAGCAATTTCATTTATGCATGAAAAAAGGGAGAGAAAAAAAACCCACACATCTGCCGAGGTTCAGATCGGTATTAAATTAATGGCACAATGTAAACATCTCTGTAGGTATATGATCAGTAGGAAGGGCTTAAAGGTTTAAAGTTGCACAATATTTAATTGTCTTGGAGACACAATGTCTTCAGTCATAATGATAAGGACCCATGAGGGACATAGAGACTGAAAGTCTGGAACCTATAAAATCTTAGTAGAGAAAAAAAATTGGGTTTGTTCCCACAACAACAACTTGGAACCGTTCTCAATGTACTGGTTGTTCACTAGTTTCCTTTGCTGCCTCATTATCCCTTAGAAGGCTTGGCTTAAGCGGGGACATGACTCTGTATAACCTAACAAAGCAGTAAACTGGTGATGTGCAGAATTTTTCCCGTAAACTCCCTCCTCTGATGGAGGAAATCAACCCTTTTAGAACCAATTATTTGCTTTCTATGTCTAGGAGAAAACTAGGGTGGGAATTCAAACATGGGACAAAGAGCAATACTCAATGCTGGTTTGAAAATTATCAACACAAAAGAGGAGAAAAAATGTTCTGAAGCTACCTCTCTGTCAGAGTGTGTGTATACAGGTAAAAGCCAGTAAATTAGAATATTTTGAAAAACTTGATTTATTTCAGTAATTGCATTCAAAAGGTGTAACTTGTACATTATATTTATTCATTGCACACAGACTGATGCATTCAAATGTTTATTTCATTAAATTTTGATGATTTGAAGCGGCAACAAATGAAAATCCAAAATTC
>NW_015151242.1:4614-19498 GCF_000732505.1 Cyprinodon variegatus | reverse complement strand
GAATTTTGGATTTTCATTTGTTGCCGCTTCAAATCATCAAAATTTAATGAAATAAACATTTGAATGCATCAGTCTGTGTGCAATGAATAAATATAATGTACAAGTTACACCTTTTGAATGCAATTATTGAAATAAATTGAGTTTTTCAAAATATTCTAAATTACTGGCTTTTACCTGTATATGCCACTGATGTCTTATTTATTAACTGGATTGATGATTGGCCAAAAAAAGTAAAGCCACCGGCCACCATCTTGGTACTCCCCACACGCACAGAGACAGGCAGTAAAAATGGCTACATGTGTAGCATTTGGCTGCAAAAACAAGCTGTTTGCCGGCTGTGGGAAAACCTTCCATAGCTAATTTCACAGTCAGTGGATGAACTAACCAAGAAAATCCATATGTACACCGATGTATCCTATAGTATAATATGTAGCGTTACATTACTCAGGCTATCTCGGACTGAATCAAAGTTAGTGAATAAAGTAGCCATTGACATTGTTTCTAACGCAAGAAAATAGATGTGGAGTAAATAAAAAGTACTCCACTGTGAAATGTCAATGTAATAATTCTTATATATTATTGCATGCACGTAACAATGTCATCAATTCACGTATATTACATGTACATCATCAATTTAGCACTTTCGGGACATCTGTATTATTGTGCTACATTAACACATTGATTTATAGTGATGGATTTGTATAATATGTTATATGATTTAGAGACTTCATTGACTTCATAATGGCACTGTGATGTGACTATTTATTGTAAGTTAAACTTATCTACTTTTGCTATGAAACAGCAACTTTGTGTCAAAGTGATGAATTTATCTTTACTTTAAAAGTCTTAAGTCCCCCTGAAAATAAGAAACATCATTGTTGTTTGATGCTGAAGCGCACATATTGTTTACATCACTACCGGTCAAACAAGGGAGTACCAACATGGTGGCTGGTGGCTTCACTTCAACCCCGCACTACCAACGGGCAATCAGGAATCCAGTAAACAAATACGAATAAGTGATATATATAAATAATACATGCTTAAACTCAGAAATAAATGTATTTGGGATCTTTTTAAGTAGTGCAAAATAAATAAATAAATAAAAAAACATTTGCTTCTTTTTTAATGCTCTTCTCCCAATCTTACAGCAAGAAAAGCTCCTGCTCTGCCATGTAATTGGGTGTGAAATTGTGTTTATGTTTATGTGTACAGCAACTCCTGAGGGAAGGTGAACGTTTCAACGAAGGGGATGAAAAGAATACTGCTCTCACTCCTGCTGCAAATAAAAAATATCTGTTTGACAATGCTAATAGATACAGCAAATAAGAAAAAAGATTTCAAATTGACCAAAGATTAACTAATTTGACTTATGACCATCATTATTTGTTGAAAAGTAAGGAACATGCAAAAGCATCATGCATTAGCATAACAGCTAAAGTTCAGGGAAACGGGATAGTAAAAAGGCTCCAAGCCCCTTCAGCAAGTGCTCCAGGTGATCCTCAATTATATGTGAAATTTGACAAACATGTGAGCACCACAATCTGATGCAGATGACAAACATGACATGCTATTTAATAGCATTAAATACATGCAAACAGCAGGTTCCACAATCCCAGCTGCCTGCTCCAAAAGCACACACGACCTCCGATTTCACCAAGGCATTTCCAGTTTACTTCCCCACTAAGCAAATTCTGCTTGAAAACATCCACATCAGTGTTTTCACTTTTGCATTAGACCTTTAAAATGTCTAATCCTTGTCTTTGTCCCTCTAAAAAAATGCTAAGCATGACTTGCTGTGGCTGCCGCCATCCGCTCCCTGACGGGCTGTTGCTCGCTCTGAGTCTACCCTTTGGTCTCTGGTATGTACAAAAATATGGCATCTTAATCTTAAGTGCCATTGCTTACCCTGCAGCATATTCATCTCACAGAGACAAGCCTTGTTCAGGAGTTTAAAAGCAGTGCAGTGTCGGTAATGTAACGTTATAATTCTTCATATGGTTTACATTGTGGCTTAATCTCTGCAATGTCGTCCGCCGTGGACATTGTAGCCTTTAGATATTGAGTCAAAATAGGAATAAGCTTCATAAGCCTTGGCTTTTTCTTCTCGCTGAAATACTATGTTATTATAGTATGTACTTTGGTAGGCAGTTTCCATACAGTCATCTTTATTCCTTCATTTATTTAGGACAGGCCCCGATAAAAATTAGTCTCTCTTACTCCCCCTCTGGCCCCACAGCCACCGTCAGAGCCTCTGGGGGTTTTGTGCAGGTCGAAAACAAATCTCCCAATACCAACTTCATTTTGGCCTGGCTTAGTTTGTGGTTAGAAACCATCCTCTACAACCAGGCTAGAGTCCAAACCACAGCGTTTATTTATTAACAAGGGCTTTACATCATATATTAATATGACCTTAGACACTAATACATCAGACCCATGCACTATGGATTTTGTGCAGATTAAGCAAAATGAAAATGCAATCCTTTGTTTTAGTGAGTGAGATCTTGGGTATCTCCAATAATTTGAGATACAAATATCTAGTGCCTATCCAAATGAAACTGTTGTTACTGTACCTGTATTACAAGCCCAGGCGCCATAGATGTTAGATCTTCTTGCAGCGTTAATTTGAGGTTTTCATCAATTTGGTCTGTATGGAAATAAAGACAGTGGTTAAGCTCTGTTCATCCATGAGAAAACAATCATGTTTTGGCTGCATAAAAGGAATCATTTGAAGCATTGCTTTTTCAGTAACTAAAAGAACTTAGAAGGGCTCTGTCTGCTCAAACCCTCGGTCAGTCCAAGCAGAAAGCATTTTAAGATGAACCTGGTTCTACTGGAGTTTTCCTCCTGTTAAAGGAAAGTTTTCCTTCCCACTGTCGCTACATGAAATATTGCAGCAAAGCAACTGTCCAATATTGGTACATGCTCAGGGGGAGTGAATTCTTCAAGTCAGGTAGGTGTCTTGAAATAAAACTTTGACCAATATGTCAGTATGATTATGACATGTGTAATGAATTGGGAGTATATACAACTGAACTGAAGAGACTTCAGCTATGTCTAAATCCTGGATGGTTTCAGCACAGAAATGTTTATCTGCATCGATAATACTTCAGGAAGACATAATGCATTATACGTTGCATAAAAGTTCTGTAGATAAAACAGGATGGCAGGACCAACAAATCCAGGAGTGAGAAAATAGCTTCTGGTGGATTAAAAATACTAATTTCCAAAAATTCAAAAGAAGTGGCTGTGAAATCCATAAGAATTTCAACAAGCTCGGAAACTCAACCACAGCTCTGAATTCCAGCATTGATCTCTGGTTACAGCGTGCAAGTTAAAGGAGAGCTTTAAAAGCAAACTCGTAAGATTGCAGCTGATTAAGCAGTTAGGGCTGTCCAAACTTTCCCTTCCTGAGGGCAGGTTTTAAATTAGATCAGTTTCACCACGGCTTCCTGTTGACAGGACCCCCTTTCTGCTCGGTGGATAATCCCACATTAAAATATATTAAATTGTCCCATATACATCTATAAAATTGTGGATCAGACCATGGTTTGAAAGGCAGACTATAAAATTAGGCTGAAGCAGAAAACTAGAATACTGAGATCAAATTTTCTTCTGCTGCCTCAGTTGTTCTCAATCTGAGTCTCTACTCACCAAACAAGCCGATGTAGACTTCTTGTAGTGAATGAACGCTGCAAAACTGGTTGAGTTCGTGGTGCACTTTGTTGAAAATCAAAGCTTTGTCATAATCTGCTGTGAAGTTTCTCACTATGTCATATACTGCAGAGGAGAGGGAGAAGAACCAATATCACAGAACTGACACAGAGGATTGTGAGTGAGCAAGACATTACTGTTTATTCTGAATCCATAAAAGATGGCTGCTTCCACAGTACCTGCTGATGGAATGAGGTAGTTCACCACTTCAATGCGGTCAAAGTAAATCATCACTCCTCCACTGAAAAAAGAGGTACATAAAAAAGTATTTTACCAAATATGAAATGATGTATGAGGATGTGCTTATACCGTAAATCCTCTAATATAGGCCGGGGCCTTTATTTCACTCAGGTACATCTTGGTCCAGGCCATTATTGGAAGGAGGCCAGAATTAGAGGCAGGCCTCTATTTCTATTTGATCAAAACAGACTACCAGTGAAATGAATGAAAATTAGATTTTGCATCTCTTTGAACCTATAAAATACTAGGTTCATTTATTGAAAAAGTACCGTTATTATAACGGTATACAGAACATTATTCAGACATCTTCCTGCAGCTGCAATTTTTCTGAACGGCAAAAAAGACACAGTGTGGAATCTTAGTCAAACTGACTTGCGAAACAAAGTTTTTAAGAAAATTAATGGAAACTGTTCTGCCATCACAGCAAAATTTTATTTTAAGTAGGCTACCAGTATCATATATTTCAAGGGAAATGCAGAACAACGAAGGCCAATGAAATTCTCTAATTTTAATCCTGCCTGGTTACCACCAGACCTACCGGTAATCACACGTCTTTCAGATCAGAACGATTGTGTAAGGCCACAACAATCTCTGAGTAAGGATGGGATTCCCATGCTAATGGCTTGGATTCATTAGCAAACATTGCCCCCCTGTGGTACTTATATGTTACTGTCACAAGTTGATGAGGACTGCCCAGGAACTTCGTTGGTTCTAATTATTGCCCCGGCTTGTATACGAGTCTGGCCATTATTTAACTCTGCCAACAGTGAGACAGGCCATTATTAGAGACCCGGTCGCTAATGAAATACAGGCCAATATTAGAGGATTTACGGTATGTCAGTTCACATTATGGTTTTAAAGGAAAAGTCCGGTCACATTCAGAATACAAACTTCTGAACGTACTTTAAGTATGAAATTATTAGATACTTTTTTTTTAATAAATGAAAAGTGTTTTTAATTAAGAGTAATTTCATTTGAATTACTGGAGAAATCCGTGTTTTTCAAACAACACCACGGCCACCTACCAGACCCAGTGCTGTATCTGGTGTTTGTCACAACACACTATTATCCAAGTCCTCTTGAAAACATTCTTCTTTCAAATTTTGGGTACATATTACATGTTTTTTTTTCTCGGGTCAGAAGTTCGATGGCAAATCCTCCCTCTTCAAGTTGGCAATCCAACGAATGAACCCGTCCTTAGAGGATCATGAATCCAAAGGGTGAAATAACACTTTTTTTTTTTTCACTTTTACCCAATGTATTACGACATCCAACTGCCATGAACATGGGCATTGTTAGTTTAACTTTAGCTCTGGTGAATTTGGTTTTGGTTTCTCTGGTGAGATTGGTGCTAGGCTTACCGCACCATGACGTAACTGCCGGAAGATGTCAGTAGTGAGGTGTTACTATAATTGGGGCAGAAATGGCCGCTCCTGTAATCAGTGATTGCAACGAAAATTATTGTTTTTATTTATTTAATGATTAACACTAAATTCATTAAATCATTGCAATTGTACTCGTTTTAGGTATAAATAATGACCCATTGATTATTCCTTGCTTACCGGACTTTTCCTTTAATGTAACAGTAGACATTTGCTCCATTAGCCATGATAAATGTATTAAAGCCAGCCTGAACTGGAAACCCACCTTGTGCCACATGGGACATTCTTCACCTCATCCGTCTGCAGGGTCGTCTGCAGGTCAAAAAGCAGATGGTCACAAGTTCTGGGTAATATTTTCTCAAGTTCTGCTTCTGATTTTTCTGTTACTGAGATCATTATTTTGATAAGACAACAAACACTGGAGCTGGGAGTAAAACTATCAACATTTTGCAACCAGATTTACTATATAATAAATAATGGGGATTGTTAGACATTCAAAGAAAACATCTCTAAAAGAAAAATATAAAAGCACAAAGTATTATAGGCCTGTTGAAACAGATCCTTCAAAGTACGGTGTGTGAACAAACATTGAACCAAGTAGTCATAAATTTCCTCCCTGAAGCAACATAACAGGCTGCTCTGCTGCTAGTCCCTGAAGCTTACATTTCAACGGAGATCATTTTAACACACATCTTTCTTCTACCAACTGTGTGTCTGGGAACTGGCTTCGCTCAGTAGACCTACAGCTGCAGCCAACTGCTTTGGCAGAAGCACAAGTTATTTAAAACACTTTGCAGCTTTTGCTTGTTTCTGTGCCAACAACTCTGTCCTTGGCAGAAAATCCCAGCGTACTCCGGCCCAGTTACATCGTAAACACAGATGAAGCTGTCAGAGTACAGCTGGAATCACTATTATTCTGATTAGCTGACTTATTGCTTTTAATTCAGAGAGCCGGTTTTCAATTTTTCTAATTATTTCTGCCCTGTTTTAGCAATGAAACAGACAACAAGGCTTCAGTATGTCTGATTGAATCCAAAGAGCATCAGCACAGTCAGCTGTTAAGCACCGCACTGCAGTAACATGCTACCACAACTTCAGAGCAAAAATGTCTGCTTAGGCCCAGAAATACTATCCAGGAGAAAAGGAAATACTCTGTAGATATGACAGCGTGTTTGAGATTGGGCATCAGGAAAAGCGTATGCCTAGAAATGCCTAGTGATGCTAAAGCAAATGCGTTAGCAATCACATAGGCTGCTAATGGTCATTATGTTGATGAACACACTGGTTGGAATGGCTTCTCAACCACAAAACAAAAGTTTTAAGACATGTTTGCTTATTACAACTGTGTCCAACTCTTAATCTTTAAATCACAATGAAATCATTGTGCTGCACTGATGGATATTTGCTCTGCTTTTGAGCACCTTGTCTCTCAGATTAAATGTTTGTATCCTGATTTTAGGCGCCCCTTTCTTGCAGTGTTCTACTCACTTGTACAGACTTGTATGTGGTGATGAATGGAAGCATGAGGTGGAACCCCGGGCCGCTGGTGGTAGTAAGGAGCGCCCCTCCCCTGGGATACAAGTAGAACACATTATGAGCTATATCCCTGTCTAAATATTAGCAACACAGATGAAAAGTACAGATCATTTTCAGAGTCGTCCAAATTTGTAGAAGTTAAACACAGATCAGAGAAAATGTGGTGCTTCAATTGACTTGTGTTACGCTGTTCAGCGAATCAAAATATTAAACACAGAAAATTTGACATTCTTAATGAACAAGCTTCCTTTGAAATGAGATAAGAGAGAATTTCCTGCTAAATATTAGTCCTGTTCTCAAATATGTGCCAGAAAGCAGGAATCAATCCATCACACTCAGAAAGACATGTCTGCACTAGTTTTCATAGTTCTGATAGCCCTTAAAGCACAGCATAGATAGCATGTAGGGGAACCTTCATGTTAATTACTGTCCTTGCTCTTCAACTGTTAAAATCCTTGGAAAAACTTTCCCAATACTTACTTTCCTTCAGACTCACCTGTAATACACTCCTGTGTGTCCTTCCTCAATTTTGTGCACAGAGGCCAACAGCGCCGCTCCTCCAAGAGCTGCAATTATAGAGAAGACGGCCCCCCACTGAGCCATCCCTGCTAACCGATAGAGAGAGACAACAGAGAAAATCAGTAGATGGATTTTAAGACAACCTTTCATTATGGGACAACTTAACTTTTCCATTTAACCAGGCGGGTAACAGTCAATGTTCTAACACAGCAGGACTGGCTTCTTGCTCACAAGTTTATCCTCACTGGCTTTGCAGGGCATTAGCAGGGACTCCAACCCCAGTCCATACTTAAAGAGGATTGAGATTAAACCACAGAAACATAACCGTTCTGAACAGTCAGACAAATGCATGTGCATTTTGTGACCTTTTAGGGCCCCCTTCTGGACTGAGGCAGAGCAGCAATATTCTCTCAGTCATTTTTAATTTAAGACAAAGAATTTAAAAGTAACATTAGCATTGTTTAATGCTAATGTTTCAGCTGGAATTGGTTAACATAATTATTGTGGAGCTTTTTTCAGGAAACTGCCAGTTTGCTATTAATTCACTGTCCAAATAGTTTAATGGGATACTGGTTTAAAGTTGGTTAATATTGTTACTTAATTATTATATGGTTTAAAGAACTGGTTGGATGGGTTGGGGGAATCCGTTAGCACTAAAAACTGAAAACATTTTGATATTGACTTGATGAATGTTTTTAATTTTAGCCTGTTTTAGTGACTCTTTCCCTCCTATTTCTTATAGACGAGCCTTAGGCTTGATCCGAAGGAAGTGGAAGTGCGTCGGCGGTCGTCATTATTAGTGCTATCCGAATAGAGCAGGCAGTAAAGAAGGAGCTAGCAGCAGGAAGATTCCCAGCATAGATTCATTTAGATTAGGGACTTCTGAATGTTTCTATGGCCACTACCTGTGTGTGACACATGTTAATATCCAATTCGTATTTTGGGGGGTTTATAATGGTTTCCACCAGGATGATGCGGTCAGCTGTGCCATTTTCATGAAGTATGGAACCACAGTGGTAGATGGGAGAAGTCCAAGGGGCAAACAGAGCACCCAGCAAAGAGAGGTGGCAGCTAGCCAGGGCCCAATCAGAATCAGAATCAGGTTTATTGCCATTGTTAGTGAAGGAGTTCACAAACTAGGAATTTTTTATGGTACAATCGTGCAACATGAAACATATAATATGGAATAGGTAAATAACATTATAAAAATATCTAAAACACTGTGGGTATAAGGCATGCAATAAAATAGACTAATATATACACTTAAGATAAAAATATGGATATAAAATATAAAAAGTAAAATAGCATCTTACAAGGAGTGCAAATAGAGCAGTGTGTAAATAGAGCAGTGTAAATGGCATGGGCAGGTTATAGAGTCTGACATATAGTTAGGTGTTCATGAGTCTTATGGCAGAGGGGAAGAAGCTGTTTTTATGGCGGGAGGTTTTAAGGCTATCTGTGGGAGGTGGAAGGGGGGTGGTGGTACATCAGAGAAGTCCATCAGGCAGAGTGCATCAAAGTGGGGAAATGCAGCAGCAAACGGCCAGTGTCTGTGCTGGAAGTAGGTGATGAACACGAAAAGTCCTTCTAGGCTTAAGAAGAAATGTGATGAATTGGGAGTATATACAACTGAACTGCAGGGAGTTAAATGGAGTATTTAGACTCTGAAACGTACCTTTAGCTGAAAGAGCGACCAAATTTAGGACAGTAATTATACCAAGATTGTAAAAAAAAAAGATTATATATATATATATATATATATATATATATATATATACACCTTTTGCAATTAACATTAACATTTTTTCATCTGCCAATACGCTCTATCCAGAACTCCTCAAACAGAAAAGTTTGAATTTCACTGGGTCAAATTTCGTAACAACTCTTCTTTAAGAAATGTTTGGCTATCCGATTAATAATCAGAACAGTAATGTGTGTGTGTAAACAGATTAATCGATTTGCAAATTAACCGTCAGGAGCAGCCCTAACCACAATCATACCTCAGTGCTTTTTGCTTTGCAAATAACACAATTATTACACGATGGGAACCCTTTAGAATAAATCTTCGCACATCGTGGGGACCGTGTCCTCTATTGGGGTCCAATGTCTGGTCCGCATGGGTACAAATGCTGTTTTACTGGCTCAGGTGTTAGGTTTATGGTGTGAATTGAGTTTAATTGAGAATTAGGGTTAGGTTCACAGTTAGACTGTAAAAATGGGTTAAAAATTAATGGAAGTCAATTGGAGGTCAATTGTGTGTGTGTGTGAGCTAGAACTGGGGGTGGTGTATTGTCAAATATCGATATTGATATCGATACAGGTGCAAATTGGTCCAAATGGGAACATGCATCGGGTCCCCAAATGATAAAGTTTTCTTCTTTGAGTTGGGGTTAGGGTTAGGCATATGTTGGTTATAGAATTAGGCGTATGATTTGAATGTATTTAAATGAAATGTCTCCGAAAGTCATGCAAACAAAGGCAGTATGCAGTATGTGTGTGTGAACAAACACTTGTCTAACTGTCTTTGGAGGGCCTTTCCATTGACTTCCTTTAATTTCTCCAGCCTATGACCCAAACCCCTAAACCTAACCATTACGGGTTCATACCTAATCCTAACCTAAACTCAATTCCGACCTTAGTCCTAAACTTGACCTGTGAGTCAAAAACAGTCCTTCCATAGACCCCATTAGGAACAGCCTGTCCCCACAGCATCCTATTTGTTCCAGAAAATGGGACCCACAATGCATGAAAACACGTACATTTTAATTACACTTTATTCATTATTTAAAATGTTTATTTTAAAGGTAATTCAAAGTCAAAATCCTTTTTTTTTATCTTGGATTCATAGTGAGTCATTTTTTTTTTTCATTTATGTATTCCTCTTAAAATTGGTGCCTGTTTACCTTCCCCTGCTGCTGAAACTGAAGTTTCCTCAGCAGATCAACGTTTATTTTATTTCTATGTTATTAATTGTATGATTAATATGGATGTTTATTTTACCATTTCCCTAAACTATCCTTTAGAGAAGAAGTCCTTCTCTCTTTTAAGGCTTAAGGTGAAAAACTGATCTTACCAAACGAAATTTCTTTGAATTTGAGGAAGATTTTTACTTATAACGATTTAAGTTGTACTGCTTTTATTCTTGGGCCAATTATTCTTCCTCAATAATCTGGTTCTTAAAGAGAAATGAGAAGCAAAAACTGTTTTTACTTTATACAAAAAAGAGAGAATCAGAAATTTGCCACAAAATTAGTATTTATGATTCAGTTTTTTTTTCTATAGTTGCTTGTTTTCAAAACTCTAAGAAAGCGGATCCTGTTGGCATCAGTGATCAGGGCCAGTGATGAGCGTCAGTCTGGGTTAGTGAGGATTTGCAGATGCAATCTGGTGGAGCTTATGGCAGAGGAAGGTCTTTATTCTAGCAGATGTTTAACAAACACTCTGTGCTCTTCTGTCTCCATATTCCCACAGAAGTGGAAAGGTTTTTGTTTCAGTTTGCTCCTCTTTGTTTTCAGATTCAGAATGAGTGGATTACTATTAGTTTCGAAGCATTCATTCAGGAGTTCCAAACCTAAACCTTAAATATACCACCAAAATCAACTGGTTAATGTGTTTTGTTGTTATTTTGTTTGTTTGTTTTTTATGGTGAAACGATTGTGTGACTGTAAAGCTTGAAATACTTGCGTGAAAATAAACACTTTTTAGGGCTCAGGTCATATAAATCAACAACATTGTTTCGGCTAACAGCGTTAGCAGCAGAAGAGGCCCGTTTTTAACTACCTCACCTGTTCAGGTGCTACTTTACCGTGTTTTAAATAAAATCAAGGTGTCAAACGCAACATTAGGAGACGTTTTTACTGTTTGATTATTTACAAGGAATCAACACTGTTGTAGAAATTCTCACCAAAATAAATATATTACGTTCATAATTAAGAAACCTGGAAAGAGCGTTAGGTAGGTAGAAATGTCTTACCTGATCTAGTTTTTAGTGTAAACAGCAGAGCTGACGGCAGGAAGTAGCCTCTTCTACTGCGCTTCCTTTGGCTGATCAGGATATGCTGTGTTGCATTAGCGCCTCCTGGCGGAAATCCTCCAAACATAATAATGACTTTCTGTTGCTACCTGAAGTTCATTTTCCACTCACCTTAAGCGTTGTTTTCAGTAAAAGGTGATTAATGTTTACTAATATTATTTAACACTATGAAACAACACGTTTGTTTCAGAAGAATTCTTCTTTAATTGCCTTTTTAATTATGTCTGATGCTTACTTACAAACTTGTTCTCTGGAACAAAGCAACAACTCTCCACTGCTAAGTAACTTTTTTCTACATCACCATAGCAACATTGTGATGTCATGACAACACATGGAATGCGATGATGTGGAATCATTTGTCACCGCCCACATACATGTATATTATAAAAGGACCTGTTAAATCTACATTCCTTACTTAGCACCCAGAGGCCTCAAGGTTAGCTTTGGAGATTGATACTTTGCAATTCTTCCATCCTGTCAATATTTTTGTCCTCGTTAGATAACCCTGCATAAATATAACTTCTTTTTTTATTTTCTATTATTAAACAGCTCTGCAATTTGGGGTAAGTTGTTAGAACAGGTGATACATTAACATTTCTAAAAATGTTTCAATCTGCTAATTCAGCTCTGTCCACAGCCATGTCAAAGTCAGAAAATAATGAGAGACTTCTAATGCAAGAAAACAGGAAATGCAAGGAAAATATAGCAAATCCTTTTGGAAAAAATGCCAAACTAGAAAAACAAATCAGCCAACTTAAAGAAAAGCTTAAAATTCATGATGGCGCTGAAAAAACAATAAAAGAACTTCAAGAACAAATTGAGGAACTGCAGAAACAACATCTGGAAAAAGATAAAAGTCTTGCCAGAATTCAAGAGGAAAATATTGTTCTTAAAAAAGAAATGCGGGCACTCGAAAACAAAAATGCCATTGATACTATGTGGCGAGAGCAGAAAACAAGAGATTTGGAGGGTTTTGACAAATTAAAAAAAGAAGCTAAAGAAATGAGCTCAAACATAAATGACCTAAAACATCAAAATGAAGCACTTACAAAGAAATGTCAGGAAAAAGAAAACACGATCAAGAAACTGCAGAATCTCTTAGAGAATGAGCAAACAAAAAATCAAAATGCTCAAGAGGCATTAAACAAAGAAAAACTAAGCAGATGTCAAGACACTGCAAAGTTAGAGATTGTGGCAGATTTGAACAATAAAGTACAAGGCTTACAAAGTGAGAAAGATTGCCTCCTAGGCAAACTGAACACGTATGAAAACCAAGCAAAGTCATATGAAAAACAGATAAAAACAATGGCAGAAAACATTCAGAGAGAGAACACGAAAAATAAAGAGCTTTTAGAGCTACTTGATATGAAAACATCAGAGGGTGGGAAACTCCACAGAGAGCTGCAATCCAAAAATAAGCAATTAGAAGGTTTGGAAGAAGAGGCTGTTAAAGCACGTAAAATCATGAACAGGTTGCAGCTGGAATTAGAGAAACTTAATCATCAAGTAAGAAATGATCAAGAGACAAACACACATTTGGTGTCAACCCTAAATAAACAGAATCAGGCTATGAAAAAGGAAGTGAAAGACAGTGAGGACAAAATCCAAGAGCTGACAATCAAGGTGGCAACCCTAAATAAACAGATTGAACATGTAGAGGGCAAATTCTTCAATTCTCAGACAGATCTCAGAAAATCCAAAAAAGAAAACACTTCACTGAAGGAGTTAAACGTGACCTTAGACCGTAAGGTAAGTGAGATTAAAGATGAGCTGGAAAACATAACATCTGAAAATCAGTCTTTAAATGATCAGTTAGATCAGATGAAAAAGCAAATGGAAGAGGCAGAGGAGAGAGAGAAAGAGAAACTGTCAATAGTTAACCAGAAACTGATTAAGATGAAGGACACATTGGCAGTGACAGAGGTAGAGAAGCAAAGGCTTGAAAAAGAACTTGAGGACTTTAAACAGGAAGATTTAGGGAACAGCAGAAAAGTGGAAGAGATGGAGGAGAAGATAAAACATCTAATTGAGGAAAACAACAATCTCCAACGAGAAAAAGATGAAATACATCAGTTTTATACAAGTTGCTGGGAAAAAGCTTGGAATCAGTACCGCAAATAAGCTCTTAAAGATGACAATTATTAAAATTCACCTCATTTAAAAACAGCCAAGCAAGCAGACAGTACATTTATGCATATATGCTGCTGGATTAAAAGGAAAAAAGTACTTAAATCTTCAGTCATTCATTTATCCATTCGTTCGTTCCTTTATTATTAAAACATCCTTAGAAATGATCAAATAAACTCCAAATTTTCTATGTTTCATTAAGTGTTCTAATAAGTGCATATACCTGTGTTTGCCTAAGGCACGTGTGCAATAATTGTGCTCTCTTGATGCCACATGTTTAATAATGGATAATTTCTGCAAAGCACAAGTTCCTATAATAATGTCCTTACTGCCTGTTCAGCCTTGCTGCTCCTCAATAGAAAGGTAAGGCAGGAGCAAACTTTCTGGAGGGCTAAAATGCAATCAGTGGGTGGTTTCCTTTTCTGATATGAGGACAGTTTCCAAGTGTTTGAACACATCTTTTAATGTTTTTCATCTTAATTTGTCCCCTTGGAAATATATTGAGTAGTCTTCCTAGAAGTTTATTTTTATTTTTATTTATAACAGCTCTGATCTATCTTTGGACCGAGGTCAAATTCAGGCACGAACATTGTTTCTTTCATATTTTCTTTCTCCAACGCTTTACACCTTTGTACAACTTTGTGAGATTACTTTTAAGTCTTGGCCACCTTACAGAACCCTTGGCTTTCTCTTTACATTTACAGTGGGACAAAAGCAGCCACCGATCTGACAATTATCACCCAAAAAATCCTAAAGTAGTTAGATACTGTACATTAATTTAAATCCCATTGAGCAAAAAATAAAAATAAAAAAAACAGCTCCAACATCTATAATGTTGATGGCAACTTCACAACAGATATTTCAATCCATGATGGTGTCACAGACCAGATGAAGCTACTCTAACATGAAAAAGCAGAGGGAAAGCATAATGTGGAACTTAGCAAATACTGCACAATGGGATAAGAGATAGAATAAAGCAGAATGAGGAAAAGTGATCCCCAAGTCCTCAAATTGAACAGTTAAATGTGGCTTAATGAAAATAAGTTTTCTTTCCTCTGAGTTTGTAAGTTGCCCTCCGGAAAGAGGTACAGGAGCCTACGGTCCAGAACCACCCGGCTGGCGAACACCTTCATCCACCAGGCCATCAGAATGCTGAACTCCCTCCACCCCCTCCCCACATGGTCTGCTCCAGCCACCAGGCAGACAGGAAGCTGAGACTGCCCCTCTCTCTCTCTCTCTCTCTCTGTCTCTCACCCACACTCACACCTCTCTCACACACACACACACACCTCTCACACACACAAACCTCTCTCACACACACACACACACACACACC
>NW_015151242.1:0-1369 GCF_000732505.1 Cyprinodon variegatus | reverse complement strand
CTCACACACACAAACCTCTCTCACACCCACACACACATGTTGTGTCACAATATCCTTGTGAGGACCTTCCATTGACTTCCATTCATTTCCCACTAATTTATATGGCCTAACCATGACCCTTGTCCTAACCTTAACCATTACCTACACATACCTATCCCTAAACCTAACCTAAACTCAGTTCACACCTTAGTCCTAAACCTAACCCCCACCCCAAGAAGAGAAACTTTCCTTATGGGGACCAGTTGTTGGTCCCCACAAGTACCTATGAGTCCCCAAAATGTAGCATATTCCTAGGAAATTGTCCCCACCAGGTATTAAAGACATGGCCACACCTCTCACTCACACACACACACACCTCTCACACACACCTCTCACACCCACACACACACACACACACACACATACATACATACATACATACATACATACATACCTACATACATACATACATACATACATACTGTACATACATTTATACATATCTGAGTCCTTGCCATTGTTTTACTTGACTAAAGGACTGAAAAAAGTCCCTTTTGTAAAATAAATAAAACATTTACTTTAAAAGGGTTTGCCTTATGGGTGGGCTGTACAAAAGAAGAGTGGTTGTAGAATAAATCAGTCACCAGGCAAGTTTTAGCTGATTTGACCTGATGTTCTGTGTGGTTCTTGTAGGCGAGTCTGTTTCTGTCATCAAACACACTGACCCTGTCCCTGACCCTCGAGCGGTCAATCAAGACAAGAAGAACATGCTCTTTTCTGTAAGAGTTTAACTACACACTTTCTTTCAAACATCCTCCTAAAAGCTTAATCAGTTAGTTTTTTTGTTGTTGTTGTTGTTACTATGAGGTTCTGTTGAGCAAAGTATTTTGTTTCAGGGTACCAACATTTCAGCTGGGAAGGCTGTGGGTGTGGTCGTGGCCACAGGAGTCAACACAGAGATTGGTAAGATCCGTGATGAGATGGCAGCAACTGAGCAAGAGAAGACACCTCTGCAGCAGAAGTTGGATGAATTTGGTCAGCAACTCTCCAAAGTTATTTCCCTAATTTGCATCGCTGTGTGGATCATAAACATTGGCCACTTCAACGACCCTGTCCATGGGGGTTCTTGGATCCGTGGAGCAGTCTATTACTTTGAGGCCCCGTCCACACGAAGTCAAAACGAACACGAAACGCTGATATTTTCCAAAACGTTTGTCGTAAAGACGGAGACGTAAAATAAATGTGATCGTCCACACGAATGCATGAAAACGCTGCAAAATGTATGCCAGGCCTGTAAATGGCGCTGTGGTGCCAAAGCAAAAATAAGCGACAAAATGTTGGGCATGCGCACTAATATTTCGTCGCTTATTTTTGCTTTGGCACCACAGCG
>NW_015151241.1:392402-394016 GCF_000732505.1 Cyprinodon variegatus | reverse complement strand
GACTGCTGAACACTGAAGCATGGTTGCTTAATTATCAGGATATGGTTATATCTCTCATAATAAGTGTGGGACCTATTGTATTTGTAAGTCTGTCCCTGAAGAAAGGGGTCAGAAGCAAACAATCCATCATTGTCACAGGTGGTGAGGCTGTGCCTTTGCTGGTGAACCAACCTAATCCGCTGACCTCTCTAAAAGGCAGATTGGGCAGGCGGTGCACAAACAGATTGCAGATGGTCTGGCCAGGATCAAAAAGAGCCAACCCTCGGGGAAGTATAAGGTATGGAGCTATTAGTTCATACTCTAGCCAAGGATGATGTGGCCTCTGAAGATGTGCAAGGTCCCATCTTCAGTTGCAGAGAAGATGGACAAGCTGGCCAAATGATTCATCAAGAGGTGGATGGGCCTGCCAAGATGACTGTCAGATGTAGGGCTGTTTGGCAGGAATATGCTGCAGCTGCCACTGCGGTCTATTAACCAGGGATACAGTCAGTAGAACGCATGATTGGTACTGGAGCTGAGGGAATCCACTGACCAGTTGGTGAGATCAGCTGGCTCCCATGTACGGACAGGGAGGAAGTGGAAAGCTCAGGTGGAGGTTGACTTTGCAGTCAGCAAGCTGAAACATTGCGAGGTGGTGGGAAGAGTCCAGGAGGGTTGTGCAGGTTTGGGGAAAGGTGAGACCCCCTCTTCTGGTAATCGGCCTCAAAAGAACAGTGGAGAGCCATGGTGGTGACAGAAGAGGAGAGATCAAGATCATCTCCATGTCAAGGCTGAGTTACAGAGCAGGTTCAGCTTCTTCTCAGAGCCACTTATGACACCCTACCTTGTCCAGAAAACTTTCACCAATGGTTTGGTAATAAAGAGAGCTGCTCACTACCATAATTTCAAGCCTCAAGCACATCCTATCTTGCTGCAAGATCGCAGTCTCTCAAGCTCTGTACAGGTGGAGACACCATTTGGTGTTGAGGAAGCTGGCACCTCCTGCAACAGTGATGCTTTCCATCCTCTTCACAAGAGTCAGGGACAACCCCAAACCTGCCCACGGCACATTACCATCAAGCCTCCTCTCACCTGGTGGTGAGTGGTCCATGATGGTCAACCAGGGAAAGCAACTTCTGTGTCCCAGGGAGATTGTGGAAACATCACTGCAGCCAGACCTGATCATGTGATCAGTTTCTGGCAAGAACATCCACCTAGCGGAGCTCACCATTCCGTGGGAGCAGGGTAATGAGCTTGCCAATGAACCCAAGCATGCCAAGTATTCAGACCTGGCAGCCAAGTGCAGAGAGGCTGGCTGGAAAGCCATCACATGCCCATCGAGGTGGCTGTAGGGGATTTGTCAGGTCCTCGATAATTTGCCTTCTCTGTGACCTAAGATGCACTGGATCTGGAAGTCGCAAAGCAATCGGGGAATTTGCAGAGGAGGCAGAGAAGGGCAGTTTCTGGCTATGGCTAAGGAAGAGAGATGGGGCCTAACCCCTAGGGCATAGGCAGGGGATGGCAGGGAGAGATCCCTGCCTTTGCTCCGCCACCAAGAGATGTACTGAGGTAAAAGGAGTGAAACATTCATGACTGGTGGTTCCCAGCTGATAACCCGCTCAAGCCCAGTGGTGT
>NW_015151241.1:388206-389648 GCF_000732505.1 Cyprinodon variegatus | reverse complement strand
AGGACTTGATTGGGGCAACCACCCACAGCAACTGCAAAGACAGACTTAGAATGAAAATGACATGTAATACTATCTAGAACCTTTAGTTCAGCTATAGCGTGTTTAATGAGGATAAAATATCAGGATAATATTTCAGACTTTAAATTATACATTTGACAACTTCACATTAAATTAATTTAACTAACAGCTCACCTGGAAGAAATAGGACACTCAGTAACATGTGGACTATCAACAAGTTCTCAGACAGAGCTGCCATCGAACTCTTAGTGTCCTCCTAGAAACATATTTTCAGAATATATATACACACCTATGAAAAATAATAAATCAAACAGCTCTTTTTTGTATATGTTTTTATCAATATATCTTTGGAACAAATAATTAAAGAAGCAAGGGTTTTTATGACTATTATCTATCTATTAATAGTTCTACCTTTTTATGCATACTCAAATGCACTAATACCATGATGTGCTTTGAGGATGCAGCAAAGGTGAAATACACAATGACTGCAGAACAGTGAAATACACAAAAAATGTTTAAGTAATGAAAAACTAAAAGATATACACTTACTCTGAGCAAAACCTAGCGCAAAGATAATCCAACGCTTGATTTGGAAAGCAACTTGTATCGTACTGACTTTAGCAACTACAAGAGAGAAGAGATTTGAATTATGAAACAATCCAGAGCTGAATAAAGGGAAGGACATTACAATATATTAGGAAATTTGGAAATGCTACAGACTGAAACTCAGAACAAAAAAAAAAAAGAAGCGTCAAAAAGACTCACCAATTAAACAAAAGAGTATGAAGACTTACATAAAGACTGAAGTTCCTGGAGCCCTGGGTAAAATGTTCAGTGCCTTATTTAAATTCATGCAAAACGAAAATAAAAAAGGAACAGAATTGTGGGAAACTCAACAAAAAGGTTGTAACACATTTTTTCTTTCTCTGGCAAAGTTTCAAACTGACTGAGGACTAGACAGCTAAGATGACAAAGGTCACTGAACTGTGGTATAGTTTTTATGAAGAAATTGGCTCATGCTGCAAAACTGGGTTTTCTGTTATACTGAGAGACCTCAGTGTATACATTGTTTCCTGCATATATGTCAACTCTTTTTTCATTAGTTTCACTAAATATCTTAGAATGAATGAAATCATACAATCAATGAAATCTCGTAAATAAAATGTACATATTTTTCCACTAAATGTAACAAATTCGCTTTTTTTTCTAAACTTCAAGTAGCTTCTATTAAGCCGGGCATACAATGTGCGATGCTTTTGCGATGATCGTTGCATGCAGCTGCAGCTCACGGTGAATGTGCAGCATGATGCTCTGATGCAATCTATCTGCTCAAGATGCACGTCTAAAAACCACGTCGGACTTAGATTCGCAGTGAGATGGAGCTACTCCTACTCGTGTATCCGTTAGCCACACGAGTAGAAGAA
>NW_015151241.1:385581-386439 GCF_000732505.1 Cyprinodon variegatus | reverse complement strand
GAGTAGAAGAAGAATATGAAGCTCACTAGAGTGAAATGCGCTGCCTTGGCAATTTGTTCAATTATGTGCTGAAAGCCCTGAAAAGAAAAGGTGACGAAGTATTTAGACAAAGACATTGCAAATTAATAAGGTCTGTCAATTTTACAGAAAGATCTCCAATTCACCCACACCCCCGCCATGCTTCTGTGTTTACATCTGAGAGAAGAAGAAAAAAGAAGAATCCTTATTTACGCATGCCCACTGAGCAATTTAACCCGACCTCACAATTCCTGATCAGGAGGTGGTCGTGAGGGGCTGATCGCCCCTCGTTACCCCCTGTACACTACACAATGCCCGACGCACGGTCAGGCTGAAGGTTGGCCCGATCAGAAAATCCTTGCACGACTGGAAAGTCGCCCCGAAAAGGGCAAAAAAATCGCACAGTGTAAGCCCAGCTTTAAGTTATGTTCTCACAAAATGCCAGTGATCACAGCTGGAGCAGAGGATTTCCATGCAATCTCTATGTAGAGGGTGGATCTTGAGCAAATCAAAGTGGAGCAAAGTAAAGCAGAGCAAGTTCAAAATCACTTTATCACTGCCTTGCCTTCAAATGAAGTTGAAAAACCGCCCCTTTTTGTTACATTCCCACCGTGAAATCCAATCAGTGACTAGATGTGGCAGTGAGCTACAGTGAAGAAGTGCAGTTGAGACATGCTTTTTCTGATTAAAAATGGAAGATAGACAAATAAATTTGACTTAGTGTTGTGTCGTTACGCCATTGATACAAGAAATTGAACCAGTCTCTGCTGGAAACCGACATGCCAGCTGCAGGTGTAATGACCAATAGTCCTGCCATCAGCGGAAAAAAAATGTAACTTA
>NW_015151241.1:381741-382840 GCF_000732505.1 Cyprinodon variegatus | reverse complement strand
CAAAATATTATTTGATTAAATAAAAATTGCCACCCCTACTGAGGTGGAAAATAAAAATATAATTGCACAGCAACACTGTACAGAGGTAAAGTGTGGTGGTAGTGAATTCTAGAGTTTGGTAGCGGAGCAGGACAAAACTCTGCTTCCACTGCTGATCCAGCAGACAGGAGGCTATACAAGGTGGATGGAAGAAGATTGAAGGGTTGAAGAGGGTAGAGTAGCAGTCTGAAGGAGATCTGAGAGGTATGGGGGATCAAGAATATGGATGACCTTGAAAGCGAACAGGAGTACTTTAAACCGGATTCTGAGACTGGCACGAAGCCATTGAAGCTCCTGTACAACTGGAGAAATGTGGGGGGGTCGGAGGGTGGGTGGCTAGCTGGTTAAGCCAGCTGCTGAATTCTGAAATATTTGACGCTTATAGACAGTGTTTTGAGGAAGACCAACAAGAAAGTCTATGGACAAGAACAGAAGCAAGGTGTGGGGAAAGAGAAGGACGAAGACGATGAATATTTCAAAGGTGAAAAATGGCTGAACAGGTAATGTAATTGATGTGGGAGGTGTGTGCTATTTAGGATTTTCCCCATAAAGCACTGCAGGGCCCATTGCTGTGTGAAAAATGAGCTATGCTGAAAACAGTCTTCTTCAGCAGCTTTGCAGAGAAGATGGACAGGTCTGGTCTGGTATATAAATTACCACATCATAGTGTTTATCTTAAAAAAAAGACCCAAACTGAGAATGGTTTTTGACTACACCCTCATTTCAATGAACATCTCTAAACAAGGAACTCCTCCAAGGTCCAGACTTGACAAACACCCTGGGAGGAGTAATGCTAAGGTTTTCCTCAGAAAAGATTGCATTTATCGAAGACAATGAGGCAACGTTTTATCAAGTGCATGTAAATGAAAAGGACGGAGACTTGCTGAGGTTTTAGTGGGTGTTAGAGAATGACACTGTGAAACCACTTGAGGTTTGCAGTATGATTGTGCACCTCTTTGACAGTGTATAATCCCCAAGCATTGCTGACTTTGACAATTCTATGGGATTAACTTATTCCAAAAGAACTATCATGCCTTAGCATAGACAGATTGGGGAGATT
>NW_015151241.1:376029-377676 GCF_000732505.1 Cyprinodon variegatus | reverse complement strand
AGTCTCTTACAGGTGGAGACACCATTTGGTGTTGAGGAAGCTGGCAGAGGTGACAGACAGGAAGCTGACGGCAGAAGTCCTTCAACAGTGATGATTTCCATCCTCTTCACAAGAGCCAAGGACAACCCCAAAACCTGCCCACCACACATTACCATCAGCCTCCTCTCACCTGGTGGTGAGTGGTCCATGAGGGTCAACCAGGGAAAACAACTTCTGTGTCCTAGGGAGATTGTGGAGACATCACTGCAGCCAGACCTTGTGGTCAGTTTTTGGCAAGAACATCCACCTGGCGGAGCTCACCATACCGTGGGAGCAGGGTATTGTGGTTGCCAATTAACCCAAGCATGCCAAGTATTCAGAGATGTACTGGGGTAAAAAGAGTGAAACATCCTTGACTGGTGGTTCCCGAGCCACTCAAGCCCGGAGGCACTAGTGGAGTTGCGTTAGGCAGCACTGCCCAGCAGGTAGAACATCAGCCTGTATTTACAATTAATTTACCACAAGTTATGGATTAGTTTGAAACTCTAAAGCTATATGAAAATGCAATGTTTTGAGAAATGTTATATAATCCAAAGCAACTAGTAAGAGAGCAGACTGATAGCAACAGATTAAAAACAAAAACGTTATCATGTGAGACTAATCTGCCCACCCTAATTCAACACAAAACCTTTGGTGTTACATAATGAATACTTTTCAAGAGGCAAAACCAAGAAATAATGAGAAACTATAGGAAAGTTATAAAACCTGCTTTTCCAGTGGCAAAATATGATCAGTGCATCGCAGATGTGATGACAATCTCATAAGGAGTAGCTGTAAAACTAAAAGTAAATTCCGATTTGTGGACAGCTAAATATTTTGGAATTATTGTGATTTCTACTTATCTTGATTTCTAAATAAAAATGTGAAATTTGTTTCGTTTTAACTGCTGAACATTCCGTCTCACAGACGTTATGTAGAAAGTGGAATAATATTTCTTTGAAATAATATGTTATTTGTAATACAAAGTTAAATGTTTAGACCTTCAAATAAATGTATGGATATAAATGGAATGCCATAGGATATTTAGGATTGGATCTTGTAACTTCAATACTCACCAAACAAACACAACCAAGCAAAGAATGAGGAGGATGACCACTGATATTCCAACTGCGATTGGAACCAAGAATCCATCTGATTTTCAATAAAAAGTCAAAAGATGTTAAAGGATTCACAGCAAATCTACCTCATATTGGACGTATGATATTATGATTGAGTAATTCAGTGCAGCAATTTTTTCACCTTTAGATGTAAGGAAGATCATTGATGATCTCTGAGTCCCCAGATCATTTGTAGCCTCACAGTAATATTCTCCTCCCTCAGTAACAGTGAAGTTGTAAACCTGCCCCTCAGATACATTAATGGCTCCATGTTTGCTGTTCCTGAACCAGGTGAAGCTGGCAGGAGGCTTGGCTCTGCTGGAGCAGCTCAGCTCCACCCAGCTACCTGCTGACACCAAACCTGATGGACTGATGGATGCTGAGGTGTCTTTAGGAGCATCTGAGGAAAATGGGACACACATTAACTTTATTGATCAGAAACAGCTGACCCATGACGTGCTGACAGGATCACTAACATGAAACACTGAGAGTCAATTCAGTCTCTGCTGTC
>NW_015151241.1:373972-375691 GCF_000732505.1 Cyprinodon variegatus | reverse complement strand
GGATTTTAGTCGTAAAGGTTCCATCTGGGTTTGTCTCTGTTTGTCTCTCAGAGTCTTGTTGGAGATTCCAGGTGAGTTCAGGAGGTGAGTGTGGACAGGGAGTCACAGCTGAGCAGCTTATAGTGACAGACTGATGCTCCTTCAGATCACCAACAGAGATATTAATGCTGGGACTCCAAGAAGAATCTGGAATTTTAAATTAAAAACGTTATTTTCGTTAAACAAATCTTAATATTTGACAGCCATTGAAAATCTTATCCTTTAAATTGGTATATTTAAAACTTTATTTAAACATGCAGGGCAGTTTTAAACTGTTTGGATACACTTTTAAATCATTAATGTTAAACATCCTGCTTTATAGCACCATTTTCATGTTTTTTTTATCCTATTATAAAATTCAAACAGCCAATTGAGTACATTTGTCAAATGTCTACACATTGATTCTAAGGGATTTTTTATTAATGTTCAAAAGTAATCCGTCTTCCTGAAATCATCCACTTTGTGTAATGTACCAATGTCACTTACAATTTAGCATGATGCTGCCACCAGCATGATTGGCCATTGCATATTATGGTTTTAAAGCGTCTTATTGGGGCCATTAAACATTTAGATTATAAATATAACTGAAAATCTGAGTTTCTGTCTCCTCTGACCATAAAACCGTTCTGAAGAAAGAGCTTGGCATATCGTTTAATCAACACCCTATGAGTCTTTCAGTAATTTGTCACATTAGTCATTTGTGTCACTGTGAACATTGAGACAGGTATTCCAGTTTATGACAAGTTTAACTTGACATAGTTTTTTTTTTTTTACCTTATCTTATTTGTGTTTTCAGAACTTTTTCAGTCTCATGAATTATACTTTGGTGATTGAGTGTTACCAAGAAAATGTATCCTGAACATAGATCATGTTTTTTGAATTGATTCAGATAGCTGGTATTTTTCTTCTGGTCCCAACCTCTACTGCATCAAATTATGTCTACCAGGTTTGATAAGAAGTGTGTTAAAAATATTTTATCAAGCCAAAGTTATCACAGAACGCTTTGAAATTATTTTCTGTGTGATTTGAATGGAATCTGCATTTAAAAAAACTACATTTTTTGTCACATGCCTTACCTTTTTTAATCCATATCAGATGCAAGTTAGTTTTATAAAATTATGAAAAATTGTGAATTTAATTAATAAATTCAATTTTAGAAAAACATTTAAACCTAGAGAAAGTTGAGTACAGCAAAAAAAAAAGCATGTGCATTTAGGAGAACTATTTACATACAGTAATTTTAATGGTATTGCTTTGTGCATCTTTCAACAAAGTGTAATCTATAATGTAAAGCTTTGCATATCTTTAGAAAATCAGAAAAAATATGAATCAAGAAGAAGTTTACCTTTAACACCAAAACAGATCCTTGAAGAAGTGTCATTTCCCAGATCATTTGTAGCCTCACAGTAATACTCTTCTCCTTCAGTAACAGAGAAGTTGTAAACCTGCCCCACAGATACTTTAATGGCTCCATGTTTGCTGTTCCTGAACCAGGTGAAGCTGGCAGGAGGCTTGGCTCTGCTGGAGCAGCTCAGCTCCACCCAGCTACCTGCTGACACCAAACCTGATGGACTGATGGATGCTGAGGTGTCTTTAGGAGCATCTGAGGAAAATGGGACACACATTAACTTTATTGATCAGAAACAGCTGAACCATGACGTGCTGACAGGATCACTTACA
>NW_015151241.1:370947-373558 GCF_000732505.1 Cyprinodon variegatus | reverse complement strand
AGCTTTGAAAGTGTTTAGGGAGATTGTTTTTTTTTTATTGTACATTTTAAATATTCATAATTAAAATAACCTTTTTTATAATAATATGTTAAGAAATCTCTTGTACCTTTAACTGTTATAATGAGAGGATCATCACAAGCTGATGCTTTGAACGGCTCGTTCTCAATCCTGAAGAAGTATTCGTCTGTATAACTGGTCTTTACATCAGGAAACAGAGTGGTGCAGTTTTTCTCTCTCAGGTTTCCAGTAATATTCAGTGAATAGTTGTTAACTGACCCACTGCTATTGAAAATAACGATATTTGGATGTTTGACAAAATTGTGACCACCTTTCATCCAAACTCCATAGATAGTTCTGCTGCTGTCATAGCTGGTATGCTCTGTATCATAGATACATGGGATTTCCAAACAAGATCCACTCAGAGCTTCAATCTTCTTTGGTGTAGTGATTCTGAGGTCTGGTTTTCTATCACATTTAGCCAAAGTACCTGTAAAAACAAACAAATGATGAACATGATGTGGAGCAAAATCTGTCAGCAGATAAACTTCATGATCCATGAACAATTCAGATACTTCATGTTACATGTGGAGCCTTTAAATTATGTCAGCATCTAATATTTCAGACAATAAATGTTTCAAGTTTTGTTTATATATAAATTAAAGAAAGTGAACAAAGCTCACCTGGAAGAAAGAAGACACCCACTAACATGTTAACTATCAGCATGTTCTCAGACAGAGCTGCCATCAGATTTAGACGATCCTTCATTTCATAGACTGGAAAACATTTCAGAAAAAAAAAAACTTCATTTTTAAACAGAGTTACAATTGGATACAGCTTTAGTGTCTTTGGCCGTTACTTCGAGTTACATATTCTAATATTTTCAGTCATTTTGCACTTTTCCAGAGGTAGTAAAACTGAAATTGCAAGTAAAATGATCAGGACAATAATTCACACTTTAATCGCAAACCTATAACGTATAACTAACCGTTTTACCCTAAAGGTCACAATAAATGTACAATTAATAAACAACATCTTACCTAATGGAGCTTTATATCATGGAGTGTATCAGTTGGTGAGCTGAAGATCTAAAGAGCAACTTCTCTGTTTCTCTGTTTTAGAACCAGTATGGTGTGGAAGCCAGCTGCCGCATTTGTTCTTCCTTTTCTGTGAGAGGATGTTGGGAAAAAATTTGCATTCAGAGTGCGTTGACTGGTTTATTACGTAAATTCACTTGCTGAGGTCTGCCTAGTAACAGTTTTAAGATTTTTCATGACAGGTATTTTTTGCTNATGACATAACATTTTATAATATTCATATTATTAATTTGCTGGTAAAAAAAATTGTAAAAAATCATTACATTATCCAGATGCCTCAAAAATGTTTTTTTGTGAAATCTTTTAAAGCTCTGAAAGTCTTTAGTGAGATAATTTTTTTTATTTGTACATTTTAAACATTCATAATTAAAATAACTATTTTCATAATAATATCTTAAGAAAACTCTTGTACCTTTAACTGTGATAATGAGAGGATCATTACAAGCTGATGCTTTGAACGGCTCGTTCTGAATCCTGAAGAAGTATTCGTCTGAATAATTGGTCTTTAAATCAGGAAACAGAGTGGTGCAGTTTTTCTCTCTCAGGTTTCCAGTAAGACTCAGTGAATAGTTGTTAACTGACCCACTGCTGTTGAAAATAACGATATTTGGATTAGGGCCAAAATTGTGACCACCTTTCATCCAAACTCCATAGATAGTTCTGCTGCTGTCATATCTGGGATCCTCTGTATCATAGATACATGGGATTTCCAAACAAGATCCACTCAGAGCTTCAATCTTATTTGGTGTAGTGATTCTGAGGTCTGGGTTTTTACCACAATTAGCCAAAGTACCTGTAAAAACAAACAAATGATGAACATGATGTGAAGCAAAATCTGTCAGCAGATAAACTTCATGATCCATAAACAATTCAGATACTTCATGTTACATGTGGAGCCTTTAAATTATGTCAGCATCTAATATTTCAGACAATAAATGTTTCAAGTTTTGTTTATATATAAATTAAAGAAAGTGAACAAAGCTCACCTGGAAGAAAGAAGACACCCAGTAACATGTTTACTATCAGCATGTTCTCAGACAGAGCTGCCATCAGATTAAGACGATCCTTCATTTAATAGACTGGAAAAGATAAAAAAAAAAAAAAAAAGAGTTTTATTTTTTTAAACAAAGTCACAATTGGATACAGCTTTAGTGTCTTTGGCCGTTACTTCAAGTTACATATTCTAATCTTTTCAGTCATTTTGCACTTTTCCAGAGGTAGTAAAACTGAAATTGCAAGTAATTTACACTAAAATTGCAAACGTATAATGTATAACTAACCGTTTTACCCTAAAGGTCACAATAATTGTACAATTAATAAAAAATATCTTACCTAATGGAGCTTTATATCATAGAGTTTATCAGTTGGTGAGCAGAAGATCTAAAGAGCAACTTCTCTGTTTTAGAACCAGTATTGAGTGGAAGCCAGCTGCTGCATTTGTTCTTCCTTTTCTGTGAGAGGATGTTGGGAAAAGAATTTGCATTCAGAGTGCGTTGACTGGTTTATTACGTAAATTC
>NW_015151241.1:367562-368634 GCF_000732505.1 Cyprinodon variegatus | reverse complement strand
CTTACTAAAAGGGAAATGTAGCCAAAAAGTGATGAATATTTTAAGTACAGTTAAATATAACATATGTGAATAAATCAATCTGAAATTAATCAAAATAATTGTTTTAAATGTTTTTTGAGTAAGATATGTGGACAGTAATGTTTAGTTTAGTAAACAGTCCTATCTGTCCCTGTGCAAATGAGTTTGGCTGACATTTAAGCACAGATTCCAATATCTGTGCAGTGTGGGGACTGTAAATCTGATATCTGTGATGATGTTACTGCTGCTTAAGGTCCTTGAAAATATATTTAGCAAACAGAACAAAAGTGTGGCTTTTTTTTACATCAACTGTCATGGTTGCTAGGTGAGAGCGTACGGATGGTGAAAGCCGGAGAAGGCTGGACCTGTTTGAATCCATCGCCAAACTCTTCAAGCCTCCTTATTTTCATGGACCTTGAAGGAAGGAGTCCAGATAGACCGGGTCCTTGGAGGATGCAGCCACTGAAATCGAACACACCCTATGTCTCTTGGTTGGCCTGGAAGCAGCTTAAGCAGCACGCAGCAGAGAGTGTCTTTGGAGAAAAATGTCTCTGCTAACACTGCTCCCCCATGACCCAGTCCCGAATTAGCGGAAGACTTCAAGTTTGAGTACATATCCTTCTTTCCTTCTCTATTGTTGTCTAGGGTTCATAATCTTGTGCAAATCTAGTTACATTTTGTCACATTTGTCTGTTCTGTGTTCACATTTGGATTTTATTTCACCAGGAAATAACAAAGTTCCTCAATTTTTCAATGTCTCGTGTTTTTATGCAGATTAAAAGTTCATTTTCAGCATTTGTGGCTTCTGCATTCTTTATAAATTCAATTTGTATCCGATCAACAATGAAAAAGGAAGCAAAACATGAGCTGTGGAACTCTAAACACTGAAGTGCATGTGTTTAAGTCTAGCAGCAAACTATCATAATTCAAATCTATCTTAGGAAACTCTTCTACATCCATACAGAAATAGATAAAACAGATAAATGAGATCTTAGGTGCATAAGAAAAATTAAACATAGAGAGAAAAATAAAAGGCTACAAACAGAGCTGAACA
>NW_015151241.1:365014-367092 GCF_000732505.1 Cyprinodon variegatus | reverse complement strand
ATTTAAAAGATTGATATGAACAGTGTAGCTACACTTAAGTTGATATTGCACAGTATTTATATAAAAATTTTTTCCTTTTGCTCACGCTGCTTGAGTATTTGACAATTTGTTTTATTTCTCTTGATTGATATTTTGAATCTATTTATCTATTTACCTTTACTTTAACTTTAAATTGATTAAGCTTGAAATATGATACTTTTTGTCTTTATTTGAATTATGGTTAATTTAACCTGACTGAAATGTTTAATTATTAGAAATATAATATAATTTGCATTTAGTATGCATAAATTAAATGCTTGAATATAATAATTGTTCTGCTTTAAATTATATTTGCATTGTTTTTGATCAAACTTAATGGATTTTTCTGACCTTTTAGGTCGGAGTTTTTTTTTTTTCCCTTTTGGATCAGATCTTCACCTGGATCTGAAGATGGCGAGCTATTAATGGACTATGGACTTTATGATTTTGAAATTAATTTGTTTTGAGTCCATCCTCTTGTCTCATCGTGTTGCTGTAATTTTTTAGGTGATTGAATAAAATATTCAATCTCCTAATATACATCCACCAGACCTAAAAGCACTGCATCCTGTTTTTTTCACACCTCAAGCTCCTTAAAAGGACACTCTTCTGATGCTGCCTTTGTAGCCGCAGTTAGCTGTCTAGCCCATAAGTGTTACAGTGAATGAAATACAGTGTTAAAAAGCATGTCCCGTTTATTTAAAAATATGTTTCTGGCATCCAGTTCATGTTGTTGCAGTTAATAGCCTTTCAGGCTCAAGCGCTGAAGGTTAACTTCCTCTGGAAACTGTGAACCTTGTTGTAGGGTTTGAAAAGATTGCAAGAAATAGGGTCATATAAGTGTGAAACAAAGCTAGGGACAAAACTGTCTTTTTAAATCCTGTTCTCTAACATTACATGCATATTGTAGACTTTAAAGAATATCTTTATTATTTATATTTTACATAATCTTTTTTTTTTTCAGTCATTGCATTTCAGGCATACTGTAGAAAGAAGCTGGTTTGTCTCCAAAGAAAGAACACCTGAAGACGTCATCCTAATTGCTTGATTGGCTTGATATAAACAAAGTAGACAGACCACCCATGGGTTATTGTGAGCTGTGTTTGAATTTTTATGTGCTGTAGATTTTATGTATGTATGGGTGTGTAAGTTTGTGTGTGCTTGTGTCTGTGCATACTGGGGATGGATGGATGGATGGATGGATGGATGGATGGATGGATGGAAACAAGTTGGATTAAAATGCTCTTGCTTTATATTACTGTAACAACTTATGATCACCTTGTTTAAATGAGACTTGACAGAAGACATATCTATTTTTTTTTCCTCTATAAGTATTTTGTGGGCATCATCCGATTAATTTCTTCTGGTCCCCATACGACCTGGTGATCGACGCCTCAAAGTTTTTTGGTGTACTTCAGTTTGGTACAGCAAATTTAGAGCTTTTTCCTTTGTATTTTCTATGCTTACAGCTTTCCTTTACATTTTTTTATTGTTTATAATTAATGGCTGCGTTTTTTTTAATATAACTGTTACATATAAGTTCAGCACACTCCACTTTCTCTGTATGTTTCCTTAACTCTCTATTGCATCTCTGCTATCCCTCTGCTATAAAAATATAAGGATGCAGACAATGAACAATTGGACAATTTGGGGGCATCTACTGTATCCATGTAGATTAGAAACACAGTTTTACAATTATGAGTTTGGATATTTAAATCACATTCATAGATTGTATTTTTTGTGGATTTCCTTTTTTGAAGATATTTTGAATAGAAAAAGATTTATCAGCACTTATAATAAAACAAATATTCCTTACGAGCTAATTAATGCTTTGGAGGATCTTCTTTTTTTTATTAATCATGTCAGGCAAATGCATGCATTGAAACATACAAATGACTGCCAGTTCATCAATTCAAACTTATTTCAAATATGAGATTCCGTGAGATTTCGCTTCCGACGCCTGATCACTATTCTGGAGAGATTGGAAAGTGTGGAGGGTTCATCTTGCAATGTTCCATCGTATTTTGCAGAGCTCCAGACTCTTTTCCAGATGATTCTGC
>NW_015151241.1:355141-362014 GCF_000732505.1 Cyprinodon variegatus | reverse complement strand
TCTAATTATCTTTTCTCTCTGTGTGAGTTTTTCAGATTGAAGTGCCATATTTTCAGTCTTGTTGCATGAAGAGGTATATTGACATAATGCTAAGGGGTGTAAATACTTTTGAGACATTGTACACCTCTTCTTTGTGAAAGGTCAGTTTTATGTGACCTTAAACTGCATTCTTCTCATTGAGAATTCTTTTTCTCAGCCAGGTGATAGCATCAGATAATTTATCCCCTTAACACTGATCTTTCATTCTTATATATTGCTCCTATCACAGCATAATCTGCAAATTTACAAATCTGATTTTCTTATGTATAGTAGTACACTGATTTTAACAATTAAAGCTGCATTTTGTGAAGCACCTCATCTTGAGAACCCCTGTTCATTGAAAAATTTAGATTAGTAGGGGAGATGCAGTTTTTGAAGATGGTTTTTTTTAATATAACTGTTACATATAAGTTCAGCGCAGTCCACTTTCTCTGTATGTTTCCTCCACTTTCTCTTGCATCTGCTGAAAAAATATATGGATGCAGACAATGAACAATTGGACAATTTGGGTGCATCTATCCATGTAGATTAGAAACACAGTTTTACAATTATTATGAGTTTGGGTATATAAAATCACATTCATAGAATGTATTTTTTGTGGATTTCCTTTTTTGAAGATATTTTAAATAAAAAAAATAATTAAAAAAGATTTATCAGTACTTATAATAAAACAAATATTCCTTACAAGCTAATTAATGCTTTGGAGGATTTTTTTTTTATTATTTATTTCAGGCAAATACATGCATTGAAACATACAAATGAATGCCAGTTCATCAATTCAAACCTATGTGTCATATTTATGAATAACAAAGAGATGAAACAAAAAAACAGGCCTGAAAGACTTAATTTATTTAAGTTTTTCCTGAAGGGCAACTTGGAACACAAAATTGTAGGAGTAAAAGCAGTTTGAAAAATAAACAAATGATTTTTTTTCGGTACAGAGCAAATAAGCAAAATCACCCGAGCAGTAAATTAATAACATAGTATCTTTTGGTTTTCTAGCATACCCGCAAGGATAAATCCAAAAAACTAGTAACAGTTTACACAATATCAACAATAGTAGATAGACATACCAACAATGCTAATGGACAAATACCAGCAATGGTAAGAACTACGAGCACATATCAACATACACTATTAAACATTTAAGTTTAATAGTGTATGTTGCTCTGAACATACTGTGACCAGATCAACAGTTTGAATAACATTTTAAATCTGTAAATATTTTTGAATTGTTTACAATGTGAATGTAAGCTGTTAGTTTCATTCCACATACAGACACAAAAAAAATCAGAGTTGTTTGTACTCTGGGTAATATGAAAATGTGAACTCACCATAGCCTCTTAAATTATGAACACTCTCGAGCTCCAAATTTGTTTTGTACATTTTCAGACAGTGTTTTGTTAAATGCTTTGTATAGGATAATAAAAGTATAAAAATGTTTTTACTCACATTTATAATTGGTACAATAATGATAATAATTTGTAATTTTGAATTAATCTTAACATGACCAAAAAAGATTACTTTAGTTTTATATTGAAAAACGTATTTCTATCCATCCATATGTGTTATCAACTTTAGTTCTTTCTTTACAGTAGTTACAAGGTCTGTATAATGTTAATTACCTGGGGCCACTTCAGGGTGGCTGGCTGCCGGCGGGGCCCGCGGACTCGTCCCCGTGGCTCCCGGGGGCTCCAGCATTGTGGTGGCTGGGGGACTTCGTCCTTGGTGTCTTCGCTCTTGGACCCGACGCTGGACTCTGGGGGGCACCTCTTCGGCTCTGCACAACCACTATTGAGCATTTTTGCTTTGGATAAACTTTACATGCACAAGTGCACTCTCACAAACAACTACAGGTGCTTGGACCCAGGTACTCAGAGATTCACTTCCATACAGAAATCATCAGGAAACACAGAGTACATGTCAGATTAAATAATACTACTTCAGCGATAGTATCTAGGTGTTACTTTATTGTATGTCTCGTACCATGTCTGTTGGTTGTGCTATTCTTTTTACATCTCTTTGCAGGTGATGAAGCAGACTGAAAATGTTTATCATTATCTCCCTTTTATCTCCTCTTTCTTTCATCTTTTTCCTTTTTTGTTCTGTTTTTCCTCTTCTGTTCTATTTACATTGCAGTGTCCATATAATCTGTAAAACGGCCTGCATAATTATAATAAAGCAATTTATATGCATGAAACAAGCAGAACACTATGGCTATAGCCCTACTGCTCCACTTTGGAAAATAAATCCTGTTGGGCTCTTTTTGGCATCAAGACAATTATTCTTATTGCTACATTGCCAGACAGGACACTGTTAAAAAAAAAAAAAAAGTTGAACCAACTAATTAGTGTCAAAGGTTTGTAAAATCTCCTAATTGGTCAGTGGGTCTATATACAGGGGTACAGGTGTAACTGTGCTTTCACATTTTGTGTACCACATGGATATAGCGGTGGCCACTAGAGGATCCTTATGCTGCCGTTGGTGAGACTTATCATGTTCACTTAAAACATAGCTTTATTAGTGCACTTTTTTACTAGGCACTTTTTATTTCATGTAGAAAGAGGTAGCTAGCCTAGGCTAGCACTAGCTCAGAATTGCCATAGCTTCCATCTCTCTTCCCTGACTTTTTTCTGACTCTTTCTTAACCTTCCTCTTCACTCTCCTATTCACTGTGTCAGATGTTTAGTTTTTCCTCTGCCTCCTTTAGTGATAATAAGCCAAACAGCCATGCATCTGGGTGAGGGTAGGCAGAGGGCCTAGTTTTGGATCTCTGCCCACTGTTTACCACCAACCCGTCCATGTTTGTAACCAATTTTCCCCACTCAGTGACAGACCCACTGGGAAATCCACTCTGGTAATTGGCAGCTCCATAGTCACAAACTTGGCATTAGTCACCAGGGACCATAGTTAAAGGTTTGTTGGGGGGCAGAATAGGTGACATCAAATCCTATCTGAGACTGCTTGCAATGGATACAGTTAAATACTGTCTGTTATTGGTGCTGGTGGTAATAACACCCGGATGAAGCAGGGCGCAAGCCCCCCGCCGATCGGGGGTCACTAAAAGTAGTTTTGCATTGGTGTGTAAGTTTGCTGAAACAATGTCAGAGCTCTTCTTTCTAGGAATCTGGCCCAAATTTTTAGTCCCCCAAAGCTTACAACCAAGTGTGCAGACAGGGAAGCAGTCTGCACACTCAATGCAAATCCAGACACTTTGAATTGAGAAAGCTTCCTGGAGGGGAAGCTAAACGTCTTCAAACCTTGGAAACAAAGTGCAGTTGATTGTTTTTTAACTTTTATGGAATGACTATGACCTGGGTGACTGAGAATCTTCACCAGCATCTTCAATTATATTTATCCTAACAGTAGAATGCAGAGAACTAGCAACCTCATCAACAAAATCAACCTGTGAAGGGGAATTAACTAAATGTTTGCACTCTGCAGAACTGCTCAGCAACATAAAGAGAGAAACTAAAACAGATTCTTTAAAACTTATAACTGCATTATATGATAATGAACTGCTAAAGTGAAACCCTCTTTTGGAGAGGAGAACTCTGTTAAAGTAATTCTGAAGGTTATTGAAAAGTGGCCTGAGAGGACAGGGTTGTGAGGAAATATTGTTAACTCTTCACATTCGATGCCATATGTTTTCATTTTTCATTTCAAAAAGTTTATTTCAAACCTGCACACATTTTACAATACATATGACAAACAATACATATGCATGGCTTGAAAAGGGGATGGAGGAAGCAAAAGCTTATACATGTCCAATCCCCTCCCGCTCATCCCAAGGACACTCCTGCAAATGACAAGACAAAGACAAGACAAACAACCCATCCACACTCATGCATACAAGACAACACACTGGCCCAACGCTCCCCGTCCCTGCAACAAGGTCCAAAGTATGAAGATAAGAATGTGTGGGAATATTCTCATTTTGAACAAAACCAATAGTTTCTAAGCTCACATTAAAGGTTGCAATTAAGCCATGACCTTCAATGTCAGCATGGATGTTAAAATCCCCCACTATAATGACCCTGTTAGAATTCAACACCAAACCAGATAGGAACTCTGAAAGTTCATCTAAAAATTCAGAGTAAAGACCTGGTGGATGACACAAAGTTACGAAAAGTCCAGCAGGTTTGTGCTGTTTCTCTTTTACTTTGGACTAATGTCACCACCAGAGGCATCTGTCTACAGCAGAGGTCACCGATTAGCGGGCCGTGGTGCAGATCCGGGCCGACCTGCTGGCTAATCCGGACCCAACCTGATTTAAAACATTTATGCATTTATGCATGTTGTCGGACAACAGTAACTAACTTCACTTGCGCCGCTTCTCCTGTTAATATGGTAAAGCCCTCCGGATCATCCGGGACCAGGCTGCACATGATTAGCCAATGAGCTGCGTCTGTCTGGGTCACTGCTGCGAGCCACATTTAGACACTGCAGGCAAACCTTTGGCAGGCAGTGGGAAAGATGAAGAAGACGATGAGAAAAAGAGAGCAGAGAACGTGTGGACTGCTGGAAAAACAGCAGTGAACTGGTTAAAGAAAAATGAAATGGTTTACTCACATTTTGAATATGTGTGGCCCAACCTACTGCTTTGAAGCAGGATTCTCCACCATGAACATAATCGAAAATAAATACCCATCCAGGCTCACAAACGAGCACCTTGATACGTGCTTAAGGATGGCTTGTGGCCCTTCAAACCCAGTTTTAAAAGCTTGGCAGGGCAGTGTAAAACACACTTCTCTCATAAAGCAATAAAAAACAACAGTCAGAATGTTTTATAAAATATGTGAATCTTAACGATTGCTGTTCTCTACTTCAAAAAACACTTTTGATTTTTAAAATGGAAAAAGGTCCTTTTTTATATATATATATATCTTATTTAAAAATTCAATATATAACATGGATGCATAAAAACCTATTTTTATTTCTGACTAAAGTAACAGATTATAATTAAAAAATGTCTCCAGACCTTTACTAGTTGATGATTTTCTTTATTCGAACCCTGCTGATTTTTAATTGATTACCCCTGGTCTACAGTATCAGGCTGGATGTGAACAAATCAAAAGATTTTGCTGTAGACCCAAAACTGCTAAAAAAATATATTTTTTTAAACAACTAGGAAAAAGAAAATATTAAAAATACCAAATAGAAATCAAAGTTTAAAACATTCAAAATAAAGTATTTCTATTTGGAGGGAAGTAGAATTTAAATTAGACTTGAGGTCTAATTTTTTAAATCGTGAATAAAAAAATTCAGGATTTTTTATTTTTTTTATATCCCTAACTTATAAATCAAAGTCATTCCTGCTACAAGAATTTACATCATTAGGAGTTCGGTTTATAGGATGATCTGAGACTAATTATCTTTAAGTCATTTGGAAAGGGAATGTAAAAAAGTGAATTAAATATGCACATTTTTAAGCACAATTTAATTAAATATTTAATTTCAAAAAATTAGGTTTTCAGTAGTAAGTACTGAATAGAGAAGGTTATATTCAATTCAGCTCTTTGTATTTGATATCTTGTAGTTTTTAAAGGAATGTGGATGATCAGATTAATTTGAGGACTTTTAGAACTTTTGATCTCGTTTCACATTTTATTTTAACAAGTAAGACATGCTGATCTTGGTCTTGACTCGGTCTTACCCCACCTACCCAGGACTTGCTTAAAAAAAACTTCTAAAGAGGTTAAAGGTGAAAGAGGAATTGTTGTCTTAATGCCAGAATGAGCCGAACAGATTTTACTCTCACAAGTGGAGCATTTGTGCCATAGTGCTCTGCTTGACTTATATGTGTAAATAGTTCTATTATGGTTTTTGAAGGGAATAATTCATGATATGTGGACATTACAAAAAAATTTAAAAGAAGAGAGAAAGAAAGAGAAGACAAATCTTAATCAGTCTGCTCCATCTGTCAGGAACTAGAAACCTTNTGGAATAGATCGCCAGCTGTTTGGGTTTATTCCTGAGTCTCCCTAAGTCCACTATGCCTCCAAAGATGCTTCATCATACAATATGTTGAAGAGACATTTGAACCAAACTCACCACTTACAAACTACAACTTCATAAGTTATGAAGCAATGAACAATTGCAGTATCGTATCCAGTTCGAATAAAATTAAAGTGAAAAAGTCTTTGTATTTCTTTCAGAATTACTTTGCTCTCAAATAAATTAACAGAACCCATTTTTTTTATTTTATCTCCAAAGGAAAAAGAAGACCAAATCTATGTCAACACTCTCACAGAGACCAAACCATGATGTGAGCCTGAAGGTGACCAGGAACATCGAGCCTCCTTCAGTTTCTTATTTCTATTCATGATTCTATCTTATTGTCCAGTTGTTTACTTTCAGAATGTTAAGAGGCTGCATATTATCTGCTGAGGCCAATAATTCCTTTCCTGTTACATTTGAAACCGGTTATCATTGTTTTATCAGAATCAGAATTAGACATACTTTCATAATCCCAGAGGGAAATTACTTACCACCAAATTACTTATCACCGTATATTGTGCCATAAAGAAATTGCTTATTTATTCTTGAAGCTTGTTTCTCTGTTTACATGTTTTGTTCTTTGAGTTAACAATGCTTTGGTGCATCAGTGAGTTAAAAATGAGGCCTATAAATGCTAAAAAAGTTTTAGAAGTGACCCAAAATGAATGCCATTTTTCTTTCCCTTAACAGTGTTTAGTTTTTTAAAATGTGTTTATTAATGCAACATTTATACTTGTATGCTATTTGTAACAGATTTTTAAAAATTTGCTCCACATATTTCCACTTCCAGCATATGGATAAAATGTGAGGCAAAAAAACATTATCTGTCTTTTC